>NW_010108993.1:0-8875 GCF_000699245.1 Pterocles gutturalis
CCCAAACCATCCTGGGATTCGATGATTTTGACTTCAATCTCTGGCTGAAGTACCAGTTTATTTGCAGTTTATTTCTTTTTAAATTCTGAAGAGAAAAAAAACAGAGGAATTTGAAAAGGTTGATTTTTTTTTCTTTGATCTGTATGCTGTGGCTGTGTTGTTTGTATGCTTTCAGAAAATGAAGTGGTGCTGAGCTCTTGTGGGGAAGAAGTACAGGTGAAAGGGGTGAAGGGCCAGGCAGCTTCAGAGAGGTCTTCTCCAGGGTCAAATGCAAACCATTTTATTGTGGAAGGATGAGAGGCAGAAGCAATTAATAACCAAGATATAAATTTTTCACAGAAAGAAAATGTACAGGAAATTATGTTGTATCAGATCGTTAACGAATAATTTGAACCAGCAGTCTGTAGGACAAAGAGCGAGACAGAGAAGGATGCAGATTTTAGCAGAAGGCATCGAGATAGTAAGTACTGCTGCACATCAGTGTGTGAGAGGAGGATCAGGTTCTTGAAATCTGCTTTGCTTTTCTTACATTCCCTGGTATACAAAATTAAGCAATTATTCTTTTGCTCCAGCCATTAGGATTTTTGTAGATGTCCTTGCCAGTGTGTGATTGTCTGTTCAGAACAGGCCAGTGAAAGCAGTGCAGAGGTTTGGTGTGATTTACGAGCCAGCTCTGCTCGAGTGTGGTTAAGGTTCTCTCAGTTCAGTGAGTGTTGAAATGGAATTGGGAGTGGGTGGTGAAACTGAAACTGCAAGAAACCAAACAATATGTCTAAGTTTATTTTCAAAACAAACAAACAGTTTGTTTTCCCTTCCCATCCCAGACAGGAAGGCAACTCTGGAGGCTGTAGTGAAGAGTTTGGGACCTGGCTTTGTGGCAGAGTTCAATAAACACAAGTCACTTCAGTCCTCTGGGCAAGGATCTTCGGGATCACGAAAATCACCACCTGGACCCACGGGGAAGGTACCTGCAAATAAGAAGAAGCCAGTGAAAACAAGTGTTTCTCGAAAGCCTTCCAAGAAAGGCGTGCCTTCTTTGTCCGAGTCCAGTTCTTCCTCTCCTGAAACTGATGAGCTACCCCAAAGCGAAGAAATGGAAGAGGATGAGGAAGATGCATCCACAGGAACCAGCGAGCCTCATCCTGCTCCTTACAATAGGGTGAGTTTCTTAATGGTTTCCTCTGTGATTTGAGGGATTTGGTTAGTGGATCGTTTCAGGGGGATCACTGTGGAAAGATTAACCATTCTGTTTGCCGATTCTCTGACACCTTAATGCCAAGATTTCCTGGCTGCAGGTAAGTGTGGTGATGTATGCAGCGAGGGTTTTTAATAGGCATGAAGCAGAACCTCTCCAGCGCTTTACAGCAGCAAAAAGAACCGTCCATTAAATTTGGGTCCTTGTTTGTATCAACTGTGAGTGGTGAGCTCTGGTTGGAGGAGCTGCTTGTGTCGGTAAAAGTAAAGGACAGGAGGCAGAAAGTGTTCATGTTGCGCTGTCAAGCAAAAAAGATGAGGCAGAGAAATTTATTACTGTTGTAAGAAGGATCTTAAGCCAGAATTGTCATATTCCATCGTACTGCCCACTTGAATCTCTTTGAAAAACCACCTGT
This sequence comes from Pterocles gutturalis, assembly GCF_000699245.1. Classification (NCBI taxonomy): domain Eukaryota; kingdom Metazoa; phylum Chordata; class Aves; order Pterocliformes; family Pteroclidae; genus Pterocles; species Pterocles gutturalis. The sequence goes on from NW_010108993.1 coordinate 1,611, forward strand.
AACCTGGATTATATTTTAATTGTGGTCGATACAATTGTCCTTGGTAGTTTCTAGCCTCTAAATGACAAGCGAAGAGAACACTGTAGTACCAAAAGGAGTGGAATTGTGCAGCTCCTTCCCCGTGCAGCCCAGGCAGCTGGAGCTGTGTGGATCCATGGTACCTGATAAAAACAAAAAGGTCATTCTGTGGTGCTGGGTAATCCTGTGCCATGTCTTCTGACAGCTGACCGTGGAGACAGAGGGGTGAAACAACACGACTGTGGCTCCGTCCTGTGTTAAAAAGCAAACAGCTCAGCATACCACCATGAACTAAGCAGTCTGTCTGCTTTGAAGTAATTTATATTACAGATTCTTTTTTCTTCCTTTGACTGGACTTAACAAAAACACTTTCCAAGTCTTGTTTTCATTCCGTAGCTGTTGCGCGATGAATTGCTGAGTTGTGGGACAGTCCTTCAAATATCTGATTTACCAGATGATGGCTATACAGATCAAGATATTAAAAAAATCGTTCAGCCGTTTGGCAAAGTTAGCGATCTCCTTGTCCTTCGCTCTAGCAATGAGGTAAGTTTTCCTGTACAAAATTGTTTATGTCAGAATGCAAAATACATTGTCAAGCAATGAAAAAGGGTGACGTTTGGATCCTGAGCTGAACACAGGACAAGGCTTCCCAAACAGTTTGTCATTAAAGGTCACATACGTAATCTTGGAATAGCTGGGAATCTTAACTTGATACATTCAGTCTTGCTTGCTGCTGAAGTGTGAAATGTTAGAGGAATAGGATGCTTTTTAGATAATACCGAAATCCAGACTTTTTCATCAAACTTGAAGAAGTATGTGCAGTTCTGTCGTGAGCAGATCTGCTCAGGAAAAACTGCAGCAGATTGTACCTCGTGCCTGTAACGGGAATAAAGACTGCAGGTGCTGTGTGTTTCAGGCCTTCCTGGAGATGAACTACAAAGAAGCCGTGATAGCAGCTGTGAAATACGGCGAAACTGTGCCAGTGCTGCTCAATGGGAAACGGGTGAAGATAAGCGTCGCAGAAAAGCCAAAAGCACCTCCTGGCCAGGTCAGCAGCCTCTTGGTGAACAGGATACTTTGCGTGGAGCTTGGTGTTTTGCTCCAAACCCTGATGTTCTCCAGGAAAATAGATTTAATAGTTTTAATATATTTTTAATTTCTTTTTCATAAACAGCAGTCTAAAATAAATATGCAAATGCCTAACTCAGTTTTCTGTTTTCCTTGGTTAAATTTGGTATTTGTTAATCACAGCTTAACAGTGAAAGATGCAACCTATATTAATAGATGTACACTGAATTACTATTAATGATTGCTAATACTATTTTTATATCTCTATATACAGAGATTTATAAATAAAGTCTAAATAATGCAGTAAAAGTTTTTCTTTCTGTCCATTCCAGGCCAAAGCGAATACAAAAAAGCGGTCTCAGAACGTTAAAAAAGTCCCACGAAGTACAAAGTAAGTGTTGCCGTTGTGCGCGTTGGCGTTCGTTACAAAGACTGGAAACCAAATGGGCTCATATCTGGTTGCTTATGTTTTGTTGTTTTTGAGCTTTTTTAGCTGTTTCAATATTCATTAATTGTCTTTAAAACTGATTTTTTCTTTATTTTTTTCTTAGAAAAGATCAGAAAAGCACCAGTAAGACAAGTAAATCCGTTCCGGGTAAGGCTTTGGTTCGTTTTCTCTGGTGGTGCCTCTGGTACTGCCTTCCCTTTGTTCCCGTTTGTTTTTATGCGAGTGCTTTTCCTGATGGGGACTGAAAGCAAGTTCAGAGAGCTACAAGAAAACACCAAGTTTATACTTTCAAATGGCTTCCTTTTCATGTAACCCTATCTTTCTTTCTTTTAAAAAACCCCCCACAAAACCAGCCCTCAAGCAGCAAGGAAAACCCACCTCCACCTGTGCTTGTTCTCGGAAGTGTTTGCCCCATCTGTTGGAGAGAAATGTGGCACTTTGGGCTCCCAGAAACAAGTGCAATTCTTCAAGCTGGCTTTAAGCCTGATGTATAATATATTTCATATTCTCTGTCGCCCTTACTGCTGGTGCTTCTCCGTGTCTGACGTTCCGTGTGCGTTCCAAATGCTTCTGAAGTTCTGCCCTGGTCTTCTGTTGCTTCTGACAAATTATTTCAATTATTATTGCTTCGTCTGGCAGAAAAATTTGTATGTCATGCTGTCAGAGAAATTTTTGGTTGGCTTTTTTTTTTAAGTACTTCAATGAAAACAGGAGAAACCACAGGAAATATATCAAAAGCCAATGGAACTGTACAAAAATTTGGCATTATTGAGACATTGGAAATAAGCAACCAAAAAAATCATAGGGCTGTTGTTTTATTGGCTTTCATGAGAAATTTTTCAGAGTGCAGTTAGAGACCAGGCATCATTTTGATGGGAAATGGTGCTTTTGAAAGATGTGTTGGTCTTGATTCATTTGTCAGCGCGGTCACTTCCGAATCCAGTTTCCAGAAGGAATTCAGATTCCCGTCACTGCGCACTTCAGAGCTCTCACACATGGAAACTGTGAGTCGTTCACAGCCGTTCAAAAGAAAGAGAGCACAAATGCTTTTGCAGGAGCAAGGTTTTCCCCCCAGAATGCCAAACAAATTCACAACAGACCCTAGTTCATGGCTTTCATCCCGTAGTTTGTTGGAATTAGCTTAGGTTTTAGGTTTGGTGACTCTTTTCTCGTATCTGTTGAATTTTTGCAGATTCAGCTGTTTTTGTAGGTATTTTTATACTCTTCACAAATGTAAGATTTAAGAAACAAGCAGTTCTACTGACTGACTTGGCCTTGGGTATTTTACGTAGGTAAAAAAGTACGGACCAAGAAATCGACAACAGGAGACAGTAAAACCAGGAAAACTTCAAATACTGCGGGTAAGACAATGGAGAACTTTTTCCTTGGAAAACACAGCGTGGGAGGTTGTTGGGGAGGATTAGCAGTGCTGTTGGTAGAAGAGCAAGGACGAGGGAAGGGGGGTGAGTTTGGGAAGCAGACCCTTTCCCAGCCACGCGGTTGTTCTGCCAAGCTGGAAGGAGCTTTTCCCGTATGTCCATTTTGTGTCCGTTTGTACTGAGGAGCAGGAATTCAGGGGGTAGGAGGCCTCCGAATGTCTGGCAGAAAAATGTCTAGTGCTGCTTGTTCTTGTTAATTAGTTTAATATATTGAAATGAAGAATGCTGTTTTCTGCTGTTACCTACCAGCAAAATCTGCAGATGATCAGATTGCGACAGAAGCCAAAACAGAAGGTGGGCAAACAAAGCTGTCAGACCCACGGAGCGTTATGGGAGGGGACGGAGCGACAGAGCCTGGGAAGGCAGTGGAGACCCAGTCCCACGGAGCCACTAATCCTGCACCTGCCCCGGGTAATTCCCATGCGACAATGCTGTTTTTAATGGACTTTGCTAGTTGGAAGTTATAAGTTTGACGTTGTGATGTCTTCTTGAATTTATTTTTTAGAGACTCCTGCACAGGTACCTCAGGTGGCGGCGCTGGACTCGGAGGAGTATAATAAAGCTGCTCAAGGTAAATGCAAACTGACAGTTTTCCTCGTGTCTCTCCTAACCTCTCTGTTACTGTGATCTAAATGAGAGTGCTTTTGAGGCTGGGAAATCAGGATGACACAGGATGGCAGAAAAAAAAATGATTAATACTAAGTTCACAGACTGAAACACAAACCACACATCCCTGCGGACTTGTCCCAGGAAAAAAAATTGTGTGGGCACATGCTGGGTACCCCCATAGTCCCTGTGTGCCCACAAGAAGGTCTGCTGGTTGTGATTATTCAGTCTTCATGTCAGCAAAGAGTTTGCATGTTAATTAAGGGACTTTAATTATTTTTTTAATCACCACTTAAAGCCATTCTTTCTGGAAGCGTTTACATAACACTGCGTGTGTCTCAGCAGTGTCGTTTGTCGCTGTGAGTTGAATGAAGGAATATTTCATGTAATGCCAGCAGTTCCTAAAGCTCTCCAATCCTTAGAGAGATCTGCTGCCCTACTAAACTACCCTCTCCCTCTTTTTTTGTAGCTACGATAGCGACTATAAAGAGTGAAGCATCAACAGAACCAGTTAAAAAGGTCAGTCCAAAGGTGCTTGAAGCTGTGAGTACACACTTGGCGCTGGTTTCCAAGACTCGGGGCGCTGCCTGAAAACCTCCGATTTAACCCCCCTGCACGTTAAGTTCGTGGGAGAAATACTGGATAGGTTATTCTCTCCTTGCTCTTTGTGATTTGACATCTACCGCTGCATTCTTCTGGCTTTTTTTTTTCCTCCCCTCTGAGTTTGTTCCTTCCACCAAAGCCCCTATCTGCTCTGATCATCCTCAAAAGGTTTAAACGATCTTGGGTTTTGATGTAATTGCACGGATTACAAGCTGCTCTTAAACAAGTGCTTCCTTCAGTTTACTGGTGGCTTTGCGTATTGAAGCTAAACGCTCCCTTCGGTAACAGAGCAGCTGTGATGTAGAGGTGAAATATCAGCAATATTTACTTCCATTTGTTTACAGGAACTCGAGGATGTATGCGTGGTTCTTATTTCAAACTTGCCTGAGAAAGCATTTTGTGTTGAGGAGGTTTCCAACCTTGCCAAGCCCTTCGGCAGGCTGCGGGACGTACTGATTCTATCGTCTCATAAGAAGGTACTCGAATCGCTTTGAGTTGTCTCTACCTAGGGAAAGCAGCAAATGTGTTTTTAACAAATGCGGATGTGATAATGTAGCGCGGCAAACGTTTGACATGAGATGCTTTTGATCAATTACAGGGTTTTAAAAAAATGTTTCTTTATTTTAAAAGGCATATATCGAAATAAACAGAAAATCTGCAGATTCCATGGTTAGATTTTATACCTGCTTTCCGATCTCGCTGGATGGAAATCAGCTCTGCATCAACATGGCGCCTCAGTGTAAGACCATAAAAGATGAGGTAAGTAACAAATATATTGAAATTCTAGGACACGTGGTACCATTTCTGTACAGGGGAGCATTTTGTGTTTACGCTGGTTTCATACACGGCCTGATTTATGCATTCTGATGGTTTGTCCCATTGAAAACTCATTCTGATAAATGTCTTTTTGGGTCGTGGTCTTGTGAGACGCGAATAACAGAGGTGTCAGAAGTGTCGATGCTGTTGAGTTTATTAATAAAGCAAAACTTAAAAGCTGTTGGGAGTCAGTGACTGCCGGTGAGCTGCTGCTAGTGATGCTGTATTTTACAGTTCAAATCTTATAATGTCTTTTCTTTTTTTTTTTAAAGGAAGCAATATTTACTGCTATAATTAAAGATTCTGACCCTCAGGTAAGTTGGTAGCAGTCTTAACTTCTCCCTCCTCTGCTTGCTGTCAAAATACATTAAATTCTCATGAGTATCCGTCATGCTGAAATACTAGCTAATGGAATTGTTAGCTAAGCTTTCTCTTGCGTTAAATGTTTGTGTATGTTTTCATGGGCAGATGAGCAGGGAATGGATGAGCAAATGCTCAGTTTAGCTCCATGATGCATGAAGCACAAGGAATTAAACATTTAATGGGAGTCCTTTGAGACCCTCCCCTTCTGTGATGGTTTTTTCATGTTCTCCCAACAAGCTGTTGACCATTACAGCTTGGAGAACGCGCAGTGTCTGCCTGGATAGAAGGCCACCCGTGTTCCCAGGGTGTTCTATAGACAGAGATTTGGGTTTAACTATCAAAACTGCCTCTGTGCTCTGTCCAGTGGAGTGGGTCTCCCTTATTGTCCCTCCTGTTCCCTCACTGCCCGCAGCACAAGCTGGCAGTTGACGTGCCGAGCGTTTTTGGCCAGTGTGGGTAGGAAGAGGTTAATGACACGGCAGCTTTTCTGTCTGCGGTGACAAACACTTCCAGGATATTCTTGTTAGAGCATCGGTCATTGGGTCTGAATGTGTGTCTCAAGGGAACTGTGTTTGGGCAAAACGCATATTGCAGAGAGCTCTGCCAACAACAAACCACGAGAAACCCCCAAAGGCTTGACTTTTCAGTTGCAAACGTGTCTGGGGAATATCTGCTTTCTCCCTGAGGTGGTTGTTTGGCGCTAGCAGACACATCGGAGTGCTTACTGCCACCGCCCCCGCTGCCGTATCCTCCTTGCACTTCTGCTCTGCTCCTGGTCAAGTCATGAATAATGGAAGAAAAACGTACCAGACCCAGAGAGGGCTGGAAAAAAATCTCTTGCTTGCTGGGAGTGAGTGCTGTGTTCCTAAAAGACATGCAGCTTTCAAGTATCCAAGGACAAGACTTGTTTAAGATTTCGGAGGTCTGCTGGCACCCTTGGACTTTGTGTCCCGGGGCCTTCCCTTTGATCCTGCACAAAATCTTTGGTGCCAGGGATCTGTCTCCGGTTCTGCTGGCATTGCGTGGCTGGTGATGGCTTTTGGTTCGCTGTCAGCCCCCTCGGACGTTCCGCACCAGAATCCTGGTCAGAAGAGGCTCACTGGTCTCTCTGGTAGTCTGTCCCTGTGGTGGTGGTGGTGATAACTCTGTTTGAAAAGTGAGGAACACAGGAAGTGATCTTTGCCCAAGGTTCTTTGTGTTGTTACAAACTGATCGAGTAAATCAAACTCCAACTTGAAAACCAGGGTTGGAGTCTCTTGGGTAGGTTTCTGTGCCTTCCCCTATTTGTGATCTGACTGGATAGTGTCTGCTTTTCAAAATAGTGAGTTTTATTTAAACTTCAGCTGTATTTTGTAGTGTTCCTTAAAGAGACTTGTACTAGTTTAAAAAAATTAATTATAATTTAAAATCAGACTCTCAACTTGATCCTTTCAAGTTGGTTATTTGTTACTGGGAAGTAGAGCTGGTTCTTTTGGTGTAGTACACAGGAAACTGGGAAATCCGATGTGAGTATGAGAATGTGAATGTTTGGGGGGTGTGAACACTCTTTTTCCATGAGATCCGAGTGACAGAGCAGCTTTCTGGGAGGCTTCCCCAATAAAGCACGTTACACAGTTAAAGCAAGTGCTGTCATCCCTTTTCTTCAGGTAAATACTGAAACTATCCATCATCAGTTTGTGCATCTTGGGAACTTGCCGAACGACGGGTACAGAGAACTTGAAGCAGTTTGTGTGGGACTTCGGTTTGGAAAAGTCGATCATTATGTTATCCTGAAGAATAAAAACAAGGTAAAAGGATTTTTTCTATGGCACCATGATGAGGAAAAAAATACTTTTAAAAAAGTAGATTTTTCATCTTCAGTGCCAGGAGTGTTCTGCTAATGAGAGGTCAACGTTTCTAACTCT
>NW_010108993.1:8906-12776 GCF_000699245.1 Pterocles gutturalis
CTGAACAAGAGGATTTTTTTTTTTATTTGTTGGAGGCAGAGGGGAAGGAAAAATAAACCAAAATAAACTTTAGGCTGTTATCTAACCTGAGCGATACAAGAAGAGTTTGTTAAGCTCTGAAAGTAAAGCTTCCCAAACAGCTGCAAAAATTATTAACCTTTGATGTTAGAGATGGAAGTGGGGGGAAAATGAGTTCCCACTTTGTAGGAAACATGGGGAAAACATTTAATTTGTTAAGAGAAGTGAAAATGTCGGAATTGCTGAAATTACTTTGTGTTACGGGACACTTCCAAACATAGTGACTTTTCATTTTTTAAATGTTGATATTTTGATTGTTAATGTTGCTGGTTTTGCACCGGACATTGGATTTTTATTTTATGAACTAGATTTAATTCGCTGCATATGTATATTTTAATGATTATAATGGATTTGTGCTCCCGTTACTATGAGCTATTTTAAGTGTCCATCTGCTGATAAACCATAAAACAAGTCAAGATGCTTTTCAGAAAAAGACAGTATTTTTCCTTTTTTTTGAAACTAATACTGCTTTTATTTTTTTTTTTTACATGCAATAAAGAGAACTCTGCAGTCAGTAAAACATCTAGGGCAGATTTTTAGACCTACAGCTAACTCTGTTGATTTGAACATCGCATGCTTTCATTCCGCTGAGCCAGCACTTTGTGACGGTGTGTGACGGAACCGCTTGCTTCCTGAGCTGTTTTCAATAGCCGGGGATACAGCAGAGATCCCAGAAGGGCAGAGGTGTTTTGTTTTAAAGAAAAAGAGAAAAGCTTGCTTTAATTTTAAACAAACACAGAAAAGAGGTATTACCAGCCATAGAACACAACTCGAATAGCTGGACAGTTGTAAAGGTGACTTAGAAAACTCCTCTGCTGTTGCACTTGATAGCGAAAAGGGAAAGAAGCAAGAGCTCTCTGCTCTGCTGCAGCAGATATAGTTTTGTGTGTAGTTCCTTTTACTGTTCTCTTGATTTCTTGCTGGTTTTTTGTGGGCGCACGCTTCTCCCTCGCTCTCGCGGGAAGACGCTCGCGAGTTCTGGCAGAACCGAAGCTGAACTCATCCGGGAGCCAGCACATTGGATGTGCGTGGGCAGGGAAGCTCCAGGCTCTGCTGTTCCGTGATGTTGTTCCTTGGTTGGTTCTAAAGATAATTCCAAACGGAGAGATTTTTCTCTCTATCCCTATGATCAGAAAATGCTGCTTGTAGCTCATTTCAAAGGTGTTGGCACCCTTCAGGAGGACTAGCCATCACAGGCTGTACCAGCTGGATTGGTTAAACTGGTTCTGCAGTACAGAAAGAAGATGGAGGAGCAGTTATTTGAAGCTTGTGCTTTTCTTCCTCGTAGGCAATTCTGCAGCTGGACAGCCCCAAGTCGGCCTGGTCGATGCACAGCTTCCTGAAGCAGTATCCCTACAACATGGGGGAGCACACCTTGACCTGTATGCTCTCACCCCGGGGAGGCTCGCCCGAGGTAAGATTGCTGCTTTGCAATAAGACAACATTTTTGTGGAGCAGAACTCTCTGTGAACTCTCTGTGAAGAGAACTCTCTGTGAAGAGCAGCTGCTGCTGCCAGTGTCACTATTTGCTGTCATTGTGGGCAAGAGTGAAAACTGCAGTGGCTGCTGGTGCTGCCGAAATGGCAAAACCAGGGGAAAACTCCTGTACCAGTGCGGGAGGATCACAGAGCGTGGCTGCAGCTGGTGCTGTCCCAGCATCTGCACAAACGTTCAAAGAAACCTGTATTTGGGAGGTGGACTCCTGAGCTTTATTTTTATCTGCAGTGGAGAGAGAAACGTCTGCTCGCACTAGGAGCAGGGGAAGCTGGGTGTTTCCAGCTGTGAGTCTGTGACCTCCTGGCCATCGTCTCGGTTCCGCTGCCACGAGCTGTGGTACGTGCCGAGGTACCAGAGGAGCGTTAAGCTTTTAGCTCCGTTTGCCAGGAGCTGTTTTCTCCAGAAGCTGTTCATTCAGGAGCCGGTCAGAAGGAAAAAACCAAATCATTTTTAATTCATTATAACATGTTCAGATTGCTTTTGGCACTTAGCTCTGGAATAAATGTTTGTAGAGAGGGAAAACTGAAGGCTTTGGAAATACGTGCGTAAATAAAAGATTAAAGTGAATTCTACGTGCACTGTATTTATCTGATGTTCTCTGTCTTAGTGATAGTCTTCCAATCAGTTTGTAGAATACCTTCAGAAAACTGATTTCAGCTCGGAGTTTTTAAAGATGTTTTGTTTTGATTGCTTTGACCTACATTAGTACCTGCGAGAGCTGCAGAGCTCGGATGGTTTGTGGTTGTTTTTTTCTCAGAAGACATTATTCCATTTAACATTTATACCCCAAGTTTATAGAATAACAGAAAGTAGAAATGCCTAGTCATCCTACGAGACATGAACACAGGTTTTAAAGAATAGAAACCGGCCTTGGCTTTTCTGTAGGCACTGGTTGGAATGTAATCTGTCTCTAGAGAAGGTGTGCTGTTGTTTCCTGGAGAATACTTTTCATCAAGGTGACTGCCTTCACCTTCCGCAGCCGTCAGTGGCCTCGCCAGTACGGGGAAGGAGGTGCTGTCTGGGCAGAGATGGGTTTAACATCCCTCTCCCCCAAAGAGATCACAGACCGAAAGCCGATTTTGCTCAAAAACACGACAGCTTTGAAGATGAGACGAGCAGAACAGTTAGTGGTGTGCCGCCCGTTCTGTCTAGGAAACTTCTAGTAACATCTCTGCCATGTGCTTTTATTTGTCGTCTTACAAAATACCTGTTCTGTGGGGAGCGGTTTGAGAAGAATTTACTGGTACCTGAGGGGATACAAGCCTCGTTGGGGTTTGTGGTGTTGTTAATGAGCTGGGGTACGCACGTTCTGGGCTGATGCTTCTGAAGGGCAGAGATACTGAACCCCGATTTTTGCCTTTCAGGCTGAAGCTGTGAAAAAAGAAGTGAAGAAAGAGGAAGGAAGCAAAGGAAGGTATGCCTTTCGAGCGTTTTGGGGTTTATGTATCTGTACTGGCCGTGGATGCTGAGCCACCTCTCCGAGCTGGGTGCAAAGGGCCACTGTGAGATCCGTCACCCGGTACCCGCTGTTCTCCTTCCCACCTCTGTGTGCTCTGTGTGTGCAGGACGTGTAGCGTAGCGCTGTACAGCTCTCACGTTTCCGATTTCTTTGAAATCCGGGGCTTTCAAAGAACATAGAGAAATGGGCTGGAATCCTGTTTTCTGTGTACTTGGTTGAGTGATTGTTGTTTTCCTCATTCGGCCAGGATTTTACCACAGGTCCTGGAAAGTATGTTTGGAAATACATGTTGGTAAGAGGATTTTTTGTTGTATTTAACCACGAAGCGATTGCTTTATTTCGTCCTACAGTGCTTTCCTCTGTCAGAGCACCTGGCTCTATTGTTTCTGTTTCCAAATGCTAAAAATAAACTGAAACTTCGTTGTTTCATGTATTAACATTAACTTCACGCTGTGGTACAGGTCCCTGAATTGATCTAAGATAATGTTTGGATGCTATATTAACATCAGAACTTCGAAATGGGGCTTTTGGTATGTTCCATTTCAAATTGTTTTATGGCCATTCCTTGTAGTGGAATTTCTAACTGTGGAGTATATTTGTTGATTTTAGAGTCTTGGTTATGTTTTTTTATAAATGGATAGATCATTATAAGAGTTCTTGTTAATGCCTATGACTTAAAACACCTTCTGTGACTCTAATCCATATTTCTTGATAAGTTTTACCATTAAAAACCAAACAAAACTGTGTAATAATGGTCCTAAACTTCAATTTCAAGCAATGCCATTATACTCCATGGACTGCTCCTGTGTTTCCACAACCTGTTTCTTTCTGAAGGC
>NW_010108993.1:12807-26410 GCF_000699245.1 Pterocles gutturalis
TTCCTGATTTCCTGAAACTTCTGCTCAGTCAATTTTGGACACATTTTATTTCTAAACTGTCTCTGACTCCTGGGTAGGCAGCCATGCAGGGAACCTTTTCGATTGCAGGCTGGTGGGTTTTAGTCAGTGCTGGTAATTAACGGAAACGAGCGGCTCTCCCCTGAATCCCAGCTGCTGCCCAGCATCCTGCTGTGGCTCTGAGCAGATGGAAAAGGACATTTTCCCCAACAAACAGTGCTCACATTCTCCTCTCTGAGGCAGCTGTCTTCTCCCTGTAAGCCTTTGTGACCTGACCAGTTCTTCTTTCGAGTTACATTTTATGAGAAGCAGAAAATATCTTCAATTACTATATATGGGAAGACTTTGTCATGTGTTTCTGGGGAGGGAAGGAGTGGCAAAATTTTGGGGAGCAGAAGGGGCTGCCCTCAGTTGCTGGGATCTTGAAAAAACCTGGTTCTGGAAGCGGGGTTGTTCTCCAACCCGCCGTGCAGAAACCCAGCACTGGGCACTGGTGATTTTTGCCCTGGACAAAAGCTGCTGTGCAAGAAATCTGTCTTGCAGGTCTGGATGCTGTTTCCTTCCCAATGTCTGACAGGTCTTCTAAGTGTTACTTGAAGCTCTTTGAGGCTTCATCCGGCTCTCTCATCTTTATCTCTGTGCATCGCCGCCTCTGCAGAGCCTCCTTCCGTGGCTCCACCGGCCAGTCTGAATCTCTCGGTGTGTTTCGGAGACCCCCAGCGCCTAGTGGAAGGCACAGAGCGGGTGTTGGCATGGAAGGAGATGTAAAGTCCTGAGGATTCAGAGACTAATGTCTCATTTGAATTCTGTAGAGGATAACACGTGTGCTACTCATAGTTACGGTATGGTTCCAGTGTTCACTGACGTTTTTCCATTCCTTTCAGAAAACAGAGGCTACGTTCAGCAAGGCATTAGAGCTTGTATCTAATTAAGCTTTCCACACATCAGTGACAAGCCTGGGCTTTCAGAGCTGCGCTCTGGCTTTGTGCTCTGACTTCCCCAGGTAGTGTTTTGCTGCGCAGACACATGAGATGTAAATCTCAGAGGTCTGTAGGGTGCTCAAATAGAAGAGAAAATTAACTGAGACGGTTTTAGCTTTTGGAACACAAACTTAATGTTAAAACATCTTCTGTGTTGTGACTGAGTAAGCCAATACTGGGGCATAAAAAGCAGATCAGCCACTCCTGAGGCACACTTACCCCAAAACATCTGCAAGTAACGAGCTTAAATTGATTTTCCAGGTCTAAGCACCCTCTTAGAGATGGGCGTGATTTTTGAACAAGTGAGGCTTCTTTTCTTCCGTAAGACTTCGGTTACTGGGAGTTGACGGGCTCTGAAGGAGATTGCTAACATTTGTGGGGCACTGTGGGGAGCTGGGACACTCCACCGCTCCTGCCAGCGCTGCCCACCCTGCTGCAGAGCGCTGCGGTCCTGCTGCCTTGCTGGGGAGGAGTGCCCTCCCAGCGTGCTGCAAGTATACGTCTGATGTGTCGCCATCATATTGCATCAATGCCAATTTTAAATGGGGGTTTGGAAGAGATTTTGAAGCAGAATTCATATCCCGTCTGCTCTCTCCTGACATTTTGTAGCAGCAGAGGACAGTGCCCTGGGTCTGGAGGAAACCTTTGAGATGGATGTTTCTGTTTAGCTTGCATCGCACAGATGCTAACTGAGCTTGCCTGGTGTCATCTTTCTGTTGGCTCCACGTGTCGTGTCTTCGTCTCGCTGACCCTTGCATCTGGCCACTTCAAGACGCGGTATTTCCTTCAGTGCTGAGTTCCGTTTGGTCCAGCCTTCCGTTTTCTTGCTCACTTCATGCTGGGAGTGCTTCCCAAATGGCAGATTTCTTTCTCTGCTCTTTTGTATTTTCACGAGGGTTTATACAAACGTGCATTCTTTCTTCGTGTACACGGATTCTGAGAACCCTTGGTGCAGGCTGCTCCATTCAGTCTGTGCATAAACACAGATTAATTACGTGTCTTTGCTGCTTTTGTGTTTGTTTCATACAATCACAGAACGGTTTGGGTTGGGAGGGACCTTCCAGCCCACCCAGTGCCACCCCCTGCCGTGGGCAGGGACACCTCCCACTAGCCCAGGTTGCCCAAAGCCTCATCCAGCCTGGCCTTGAACCCCTCCAGGGATGGGGCACCCACAGCTTCTCTGGGCACCCTGGGCCACTGCCTCACCCCCCGCACAGGAAAACATTTCTTCCCAATATCTCAGCTCAATCTCCCCTCTTGCAGCTTCCGACACTTAGCGAGACTGTCAGTGTTGGTGTTTCAGCACCTTTCTGTCTAGGGATGCGTGAGGTGTTGGGATGCTCGTTTTCTCGAGCTTTGTGACTAAAAGGCGCCCAGACATCTCTAATTTCAGTGTCTGCGAAGGTCACCTATGGAGGATTCTTTCTTTCAGAGGAGAATAATGCACTTGCTGTAGCTCAGCTTCCCTGAGAAGCGCCGTCCCCTGCATTGTCACCTGGGGCTTTGTCATCCTGGGAGCCGCCAGTGGGGTCACACAGAGAAGACAGAGCCTGGCCAGACGGAGCCTCTGTGTCTGGCTGGTGTTCCCAGCTGTCGTGTGAGGTCAATGCAGTTCAAAAACAAAGCAACCCCTCCCTCTCCCCAAACCTGAACCAAAAAAAAAAAAAAAGGCAAACTTCAGACTTCTAGCTGCTGGAAGAGTTCTCTAGGTTGGTGACCGCAGAGTCTGCTGTCTTCAGACATAAACTATGGTAATTCCTTTGTACACAGAGACAAGCTTTATTTTCGCTGTATATTTGCTTTCACAGCCTGCCTTGCATCATGAGATGTAAATTTTAGGAGCTGATGCCGGTGCTGAGGTCTCAGGGCACGTCTGCAGGGAGTGCCACCTGGAGAGGTCTGACTGCCAGTAGTGTCCCTGGGAGTGTAAGAGGCTCCGGTGCTGAGGTGGATTAAACAGAAGTGTAAAACTAATCACCTGTTCGCCTCGGTATTTTTAACTGTTTTAACACTGCTAGGCTAGATTTCCAAATGCTAAGCACTAATGCATCAGGAAATCCCCCACCATTGGCGTCAAGAGGTTACTGCTAACTGTAGAATTCTCTACATAGTTTGATTTCTTCTGTTTTTTTTAAATGCATTTAGCTCTGACTTGAAAAAGTATCCAGAGGGATCAGGAGTGGTGCAAACAGCAGCTGCTAATCCTCCAGTAGAGCCTAGTGTGGCAAAGCAAGGACCCATTTCCATCCCTCATGTCAAAGACGAGATGTCAGCAGGACAGATAGAGCCCTCGGCGCCCCATCTGGAACGAGCGGTAAGGGAGTCTGCCCCGAGACTGGCGGAAATGTCTGTGCAGAAAGCGGGCGCTGGAGCTGAAGGTGCTAGGGCATCTCTTACATCCGCTGATACCGAGTCACCTGCAGTGAAGTCAGAAGAGATGCTGCTGCCGCCTTCCAGCGCGCTGAAGGACGAGGCAGTTAAAGTCAAGACTGAACCAGAGTGGTTTGAATCTGCTCTTGTACCTGTGTCGGAGAAGAAAGTTAAAGAGGAAGAGTTGTCGATTTCTGCCACTGAACCCCCGGAAGAATTGTCCCGTGTGTGCAAGGCTGAAGAGGTGCCATCAGATTGTGATGTGAAGCCGGCAGCAGGGGACACGACCGGGGCTGTCCCTGAAGTGCTGCTGCCCGATTCTGGTGCAGCTGCAGTGGAGATGGTGTCACCTGCTGTCACCCAACCCAACAACAAGTTGGAAGCTCCTGAAAAAAATCCTCTTTCTGATGCTGTGAAAACCGAACATGAAATGCCCATGACTCAGATAACAGAGAAGAAACCTGTATTTAAAACTGAGCTAGGTGTGGAGAAGAAACTGGACATAGCTGGAGTGGACAGAGAGATGAAACCAGAAGAGTCCATGCTCCAAGCTGGAAGAGCTGCAGAGGAGAACCCTGGAAAGCTTTTGGTCAAGACTGGGGCAGAGACAGAGAAGAAACTTGAAAAATTTGCGGCCAAGCTTGGGGCTGCTGTGGAAACCACTACAAATGCTGTCAGCGAGAACAAGGAGGGAAGTGTAATCAAAGCCCCTCAAAATAAAGGAGCAGGACCAGCAAAAACTGATGAAACCCGCAAAGGAGTTCTGTTAAACTCCTCTTTATCTGTCAAGGAATCTTCCTCTGTTAGTAAAATGATTTTGAAGGCAGTGGTGTCTCTACCGGATATATCCAAGTCAAGGTTTCCAGGACGGAGAAATGAGCTTTCCCTGTGCAAAGGAGGGGAACAGAAAGCTCCCTCCAGGCCCGAGACCCGAGCCCGAGCAGCGCTGGAGAAGAAAATCGCGTCCAAAGAAGTGGATCACCTGAGACCTGGCAGCAGCCGATCGAGCCTGGGAGATGGCGGCGGTGAATGTAAAGCGAGAAGTTCTGCTGCCGATGGAAAGGGAGAGAACGGGAGGAACCCATCCCAGCAAGAGAAGGACTCGCGAGCGGAATCTAGGGCTAGTTCGAAACTGTCTCAAGAGGGAGAGAGTAGATCATCCGGCACGAAGAAAGACACCGGCAGCAATAAGGTGAGGAGGGCAGGAAGGCCGGTCCCGTGTGCCTGGTCACTAACTCACTCCATGCTTCTCTCAGCTGTTGAGTGCGGGACAAGGAGATTATGTTCCCCTTCCCTTTTCTGTAAATCACCCAGCTGCTTTGGGCCAACAGAGAAGTTGGAATAGCGAGCTGGCGGGCACCCGGCTGCTTTTAGATGCAGTGTGTGCAACACAAGTACGTAACCGGTTTTTGACGTGAGTCTTTATTGAGTGTTGTAACTTTATGTTCCTGGATTAGTTCTGAATGGGAATTAAGGAGCTTTCTGTCCTTTGGTGAGCTGATATTTGCTTTGTCAAGTCCTGCACAGACCCTGGTTACTGAAAAGAGCCTGCTAAGCAAGGTGTTACCCGTGACTTGCTGCTAGAGACTGTATGCCTGGACTCTGCCGCTGACGGTGGGCTTAGTTCTGTATTTGCCAAGCCTGTGATCAGAAGCAGCAATTGGGACAACTTTAAAAAGTTCGTTAAGGGAAAAAAAACAAAAAAAACCCAACCAAACAAAAAAATATCTGCATTTTTATTTTTTTTTTTTTAATCTTGTGGACAGGTTAGTTAGCTTAACTGATTTTCTGTGAACTTTTGTCTAATTTTGCAGGCTTCTGGTGGTGGCAATACTAAAGCTTCGAAAGGTGGCACTAACAGCAGTGCAAAACACAAGGAGGTAAGGAAGTCCCCACAGCTGGGCTTAAAGTACAGATTGTCTTGAAACTGTGCGTGTGTGTGTGTGTGTGTACTGAGAGCCTTTAACATCCTTCCCCAGGGAATTTTTGCTATTACAGGTTGTTACAGACTAGGGGCATAAACCTGTAAAGCCCTTTGGAAAGAATTCAAGGAGTGGTAAAATGAGGATTTTTTTTTTTTTTTGTCTCAGATGTTATTTGTTTGAAAAAGAGAGAACTAATTAATTGGATCCCCACTTGCCCAGTATACCGGGAGGTAGAACATCTCCAGCCATGGTGCCTCTCCCACACAAAGATATTTCCAGTGGGTTGTTCTGCACAGCAAGGGTTACTGGGCATTTTTGGGGCAGTGGTGGTTGGAAGAAGAGCTTGGGAGCTCGTAGGCTGGACCGCTCGGTCTGCAGCTTTACAGGAAGGTGAGAAGAGAGCCCCTCTTTCTCTTAGCTAGCTCGGGCTTTGGGAAAGAAAAGCAGAAGGAAGGTAATAAAAAGCCATATTGATGAGTTTGTAGCAGTAGAGGATCAAATCCAAGCTGTACCAGGTAAGTGGCGGGTCCCTATGGAGAGGGGATTTCTGAGATAAAGCTGCAGACCTCAGTCCTTTTATGGGTCTGGATCCCTACGGACCTCTCGCACCACCAGTGCGGTGTGTGCGTGAAGGTGATGGCAGCGATGGTAACAGAGCGCTTTGCTGTCTGCTGGTCCAGGTGTGCTTGTTAATCCCTGCGAGGAAATCCCGCACTCTTTGGAAAAAGCCGCCGTAACGCCGGTTACACCTTGCTGCTCTATTCTGCGCTGTTAGCAGCCGAGAAGCACCAAGCTCTGCGCTCTCCTTTTCGCAGAACAAAGAACGCGCTATGTTTGGTTCCAGTTGAAGCGTAACCAGATATTTTCTTTCTTTTTTTCCACTGTGCCCACCTTGCGTTAAACATTCTTCAAGTTTCTGCACTAGAACGTGGCTGGAAGCACTCACTATTCCTAGGATTTGTTAGCTTTTTTTAAAAAAAAAGAAGAAAAGGCCTGGAGCCTTTGAATTTCAGATTACTTTTCCTGCTGGAGGATTGCTTGTAGTATGTGTCTGCAATCTTAATCTCTAACAGAGGACAGTTCATCTTGCCTTGGCCTTAAAGTTCTGCTTTGACAAGGGTTTTTTCACTCATTTTATGTTAGATATCGACCAGTATTTGACAGTAGGATGGAATATTCCGCAAAAAAAAAAATTTTTTTTCAGAATCATTCATCAAAGAAATTTAATTGCATAATTAAGTGCAATGGATATTCGTTTTCTAAAATGAATTTATTAATTGGCTTAACTACCCATCTTACCCACCTTGTCCTACCATCCTGATGATAAAAGCATTGCTGTTTTACAGTGAGCAAAGGACAGTGCTCTCTTCCAAAACCATGACTGCTGTCTGCTCAAATAACCTGAGAGTAGTTGGAGTGAATTCAGTCTTTAATTCAATTCAACACGTACGGTTACATCCTCCTCCCAATGTTCTCAGCTATCTATAACATTAAATTGCTGCTAATTTTTTCCGGTGGTCCTCAAAAATTGTGTGAGCCCTGAGGGAAGCTGGCATGGTCATACCGCAGGGCAGGAGGAGTTCTAGGTGAGGACGTGCTCCAGTAAGAGCACGCAGCTGATGGAGGGGACTGGGAAGGGTCAGGCTCTGTCATCGTAAAGATAAAACCACGGCGAGGCTTTCCCCGGAACGCTGGAGCTGGGCTCCTGGCTGCCACAGGAGCAGCAGCTCTGCCCCAGAAAGGGAGAAAATGATCTGATTGTACATGTTGGGTCTGGAGAAACCAGAGGAGGTGCTGGGACTGGGAGCCCTGGCCTGGGCTGGAGCATGGGGCCGTTGCGGAGGGCGAGAGGGTGACACAGGGTAGCGAGCGCTATCTTTGGAGGGTGCTCCAGAGGGGTTCAGATTTTCACTCCTCTTCCTGCAAGGGAGGGCAGAAGCACACACGCGTGTTCAGCGCAGCAGCCCTGTGCTTTTAGTAGATGTAAGTTTTGTCTGTTCATCTGCTGTGTTTGAAAAATGCTTTGGGTTTCTGAATTCACTCTGCTTACTTAACACAAAGGCTGATAATTAAAACTCTTTTATGTGAGACTGAAAATCCTTCTCTACCCTCAAGTCAAGTTGCATTTTTTTTTTTTTTCCCCCTTGAGCCAGCTTAAGTGTGTAGATATTTTCCATTAGACACTCCATGGATGGAGGCGTTGGTGTCACCGGGTGAGTGTTAAACTCTGTTATATTCGCTTTTTTACACTTTGTAGGAAGAAGAGCTCTTTCCATTTAACCTGGATGAATTTGTCACTGTGGATGAGGTCGTAGAGGAAATCGAGTCTCCTGTTAAATTGCGGCGAAATCCACCGAGGGGCAAGAGAAAAGATGGTGCTAAAACCAACTCGGCCTCTGAGCCCAGCTCCAAGAGGAGGAAAGGGAAGAGCTCCGTGGCACGCGTGGCTGAAAGCGAGCTCTCTTTTGTCACCTTGGATGAAATCGGTGAGGAGGAGGATGCACAGCTCGTGGGAGCTGCTAATTTAGAAGCGCTCAGTGACCCGCAAAACCTGGTTGTGGTGGATGAGGTGATGGAGGAGGAAGAACTTATGTCGGAAGCGGTGAAGAATCCCCAGTCGCTGGTTACCTTGGATGAGATATCCGAACAGGAGGACCTCCGTTCGCAGAAGGACGTCCCCAGGCCAGCTTTTGAGGAGCAGGATTTAAAAGCCGAGCCCTTGGTAACGGTGGATGAAATCGGTGAGGTCGAGGAGCTGCCTCTGAACGAGCCGACGGACTTGAATGTCGAGGATGCGCTGAAGCAGGAGGAGGAGAAAGGGGCCGGCGAGGATCCTGGAGACGGGGCTTCCTCCCAGGTGCCCGACGATCCCAGCGCGTTAGTGACGGTGGATGAAATACAAGAGGACAACGAGGATAACCCTCTGGTGACGCTGGATGAAGTTAACGAGGATGAGGATGATTTTCTGGCTGATTTCAATCGCCTGAAGGAGGGACTAAACTTTGTTACCGTCGATGAAGTTGGTGAGGAGGATGAGGAAGAAGAAAATACTTCCCCAGGGAAAAATGTGAAGAAGGGTGAGGATGAGGAAGATATTGTTGCTGTTGCAGGACCAGAAGAAAAAGAAGTTGGTGCCGTTGCAGAACCAGAGGAGGAGGATATTGTTGCTGTTGCAGGACCAGAGGAAATGGAAGTTCTAGGACATACGAGTCCCGAAGAAGAAACTCATGCAGTCTGCAAGTCAAAAGGTAAGGAACCGCTCGTGGTTTCCAGAGGGGAGATAGCAAATGAGAGGCTTGTAACCAGCACCCAGGAAATGCACAGAATGATCCTTGTAGCAAATAGAGGAAACTGAAAAGCTCCCGATCACTGACAAAGCTAATGAAAGAGATTCTGGGGAAAAAACGGAGACCGAGCGGGAACGGCGGCCGGAAGGTAGGATGTTTTATTAATGCGTTTTACAGTTTGTTTTCCTTTTGATGTAAAATGAAGCTGCATATTGAAGTGTTCATTTGGTGTTCATGATGGCTATAATTGGGGAAAATTATTTATTTTCTCGCTTTTAAGGCAAGACCTGGTAAACTACCTGACACGGATTATTCATAGTCTGTAATTACAGGGTCAAACTTTATTAACACAGGTGAGTCCAATGGAATAGACACACAGATGCAAAGCAGTAACAGCTTCCGAGCTGGATCTAGAGGAAAAAAAAATGCAGAAGAACATCTGGAGCATGGAGTTAGCAAAGGGTTAAGGAAGTCTAGGCTGGAGCCAGAGAGGCAGAGCTATATATAACCGACCCAGGAGCCCTGGGCGAAGGCTCTGCGTGATGCGTCCCCTGCTCTCCAGTTCTCTCTCTCTGCTGATGTAGCCCAGCACTGACACAGCACCTTCTGTTGCGGCACTTTGGAAAAGCTTTTCTCCCGTCTCCCGTTGCGCAGCAGAGGCAGCGGGAGCAGGGCAGATACGGAGGAGCTGCAGAAGCAGCAGAACTCTTGCTCAAACTGGAGTATTTTAGATTTCTGTTTCCCTAAACGTTAGGAAAGGAATTCGTTTGGCTGCATGCACACCCAAAAAATATTTCAATGTTATATATTGTTTAATCTTGTTAATGTTACAGAGCATAAGCTTCCCCATGATTAACAAAAGCATTTACTGAAAATTCAGAATATTTTTGTATGTTCTCTTAGCGAGTTCACTGGAAAAGACCTCTTAAAATATCTGAGCCCTCCAGTTGATTTCTGATCATCTGGTGGTGACGAATTATGATAAATGCATTTGATACACAGTAAATAAGTGAGTTTAGTCTGTAAAAACCTCAGGCAAAAGAGATGGGCTTAGGAAAGGACTAGTTCCTCCTAGTGGAACAAGAAAACTGGGAAGGAGAGGTTAAAGCAAGGAAAACCGTGTTACTGGAGTCTTGAAATCTGATTCCAGCAGCGAAACAGGAAACAGCTGAGAGTCTGAAAGCCAAACACCTTGTTTGTCTGGACTCTGGCAAACTCCCTGTCTCCAGAGAAACCCTGAGATGTTGATTTTGATCCTTCCTTAGAGCTGGTTAGTCCCATAGTGTGTTATGGGGGGTTTGGCTGCCTCTGGAACGAAGCTGCAGTAGTGCTGTCGGACCGCGAGCTGGATTCACCCAGGAAGGCTTGGTGGCTGTAAGGAGATGGAGATTTTTGTGACGGTGATCAGGAAGCGGGCTGGAAGCTGCTGCTGGGGGCTGTGGAGGGAGGCGGTGGGGTGGCTGCAGAGCGCCGTGCGGTCGAGAGCGCTTGTGGAGTCACCGCAGCGCCGTGGGATTGATGGCGGGAGTTCCCGAAAACTCCTCTATGGAAAGTCCAAGCGGAATAGTGTAGGAAACAGCCAGGGCTGTGCTGGTGGCGTTTGTGTCGAGCTCCTCGAAACCTCTGTTTAACGTGCGTTGGTGGCCTCCCGTAGATCCGCCGGCATCAGGAGGTGAGGAACCACAGGCTAAGCAGAAGGAAGCGGCTTCTTCGGATGTCTCAAAGACACAGAGTACTCCAAAGGGTAACAGCAGAAAACCCCACCCCAAACACTCCGTACTTTCCTTTTCCTTTGCCTCCTGACCGCTTTTCACTTCCAAGTCAGGGCCCATCATCTGTGATTTGATCTTGGCTCCTACAAACGTGTGCTTAACGTGTTCCTGCTGTTGGCTGAATAGCAGCAGCAACACTGGAAGTTCATTCTGCCTAAAATGTAATTTACAAATACAGGCTGATTTATTTTATTATCCTAGAATGACTCAGGTTGGAAAAGGGCTTTGAAATCATAGAGTTCAACCATAAATGCAACATGGCCAAGCCCACCACTCAACCACCTCCCAAAGTGCCGCATCTGCAGAGCTGTTAAATACCTCCAGGGACGGTGACTCACATATAGATGTATATGTTAAAAGAAAAATATAAATATATCTATAATTAGCACAATGCAGTGTGTAGAAATGAGGGACCTGCCTACATGGTTTTAAGACGTGCATGTGTGTATTTTTATATCTGTTCCAAGATCCTCATCTAAAATATTTTTCTCTAAAACTACCGATAACACTCGAGACGTAAAAGAAGTTGCTGGGCAAACCCAGATCCTTGCCTGGTGCCTTGTGCCGTGTCCTCTGGGACAGCGAACGCTTGCATAGCACGAGGACAGAGGGTGACCCTGGCCAGCCAGTTGCCTGTAAAATACTTTTCAGGCCACGAGACGCTGCGGTAGCCACCGTGCGCTGCAGACCCAGGAGGTCAGTTGCCCTGTTTGCAGAAAGATCCGTCTGTCCTCCTCCGTTCACTGAAACGGGGCAGGCGACCAGCATGGTTAGAAGCCTCATTTTGTGAATCCTGAAAAAATGGCACAAATGGTACAGACTGGGCTAAAGGAATCTGATTTTTTTTATTTTTTCAAAAAAGCCGTGTTTTGTTATCGGGATGTTTTCCAGCTGTGTGTAGTTACCGTCGGGTGCTGTCTCCCCAGATCTGGATTACCTGGTTCCGAAGGCTGGCTTCTTCTGTCAGATCTGCTCGCTCTTCTATGCCGACGAAACATCTGTGAAAAATCACTGCAAGACGCTGCTCCATCAGCAGAACATGGAGGTAATGCGGAGCTCCTCCAGACACAGCGGGGGAAAAGAGGATGGGTCTGAAAATGTTTGCTTTAACCAGCGCTAACGATTTCCTAGCGGCACAGGGAGCTCGTGCTCAGGGGATTTTAAACTCGGACACAGATATAAACCCCTCGAGCTCGTCACCTTCCTAGACTGCTGGAAGGAGACTCCACAGCCGTGGTGAGGGTGGAATGACTGTGTTACATTTCACAGCTCCCTGCCACAATATAAATTCCTGATATTTAATATTTTGCCATATGCCCTGGAAAAATTCCACGCGGGAGCTTCACCGCTTGGTGACTCCATGTGTGAGCAGAACCTCGGGGTGGTTTTTGGTGCAGGTCACACGTCTCCAGGGTAAGGAGCAGGCTGACTTTACCAACCCTGCCCTGTTTTTAGAGCACGATCTTGTCACGGACGGAAGAGTAACACAGCGGCATCTTGTCACTGCTTCCCTCCCTTTTTTTTTTTTTGCAGAAGTTCATGGCCAAGCAGAAGGAGGAAGGTAACAACGGGGAAGAGCAGAGTTCAAGGTGATCAGAGGACAAAAAAAGAAATCTTTCAGTGAATTTAACTTAGGGTCCAGTCAATTTTGTGTATTTTGTTATGATTTAATTTGTAATTTTGTTGCAGAAACAAGCATTCACGTTGTATAAATTTCAGCTCGGTATAGAGAGGCTAAAAGAAAAAAAAAAAACCTTATGGTGGCTTTGATTTGTGTATCAAATCATCTGACTTGGAAGAGACTTCTTTTACAAGCATCAACACGAATTAAATGTTCTTACTGTATAGATAACACCGGAGATTGTGTTTGGTGTCATTTATTGGGGTTCCTTAGCTCTGGAGGGGCTCCACTCCAGGGAAATCTCCCTGATGCTGCTGTCAGAGCTCTCAGCAGGTGGAATTTCTCGTCCCACGTGCGCTCCGTGATGCAGCGACCCTCGTGGCGAAGGTTTCCATCGTCCTGCAGGCTGGTTGCTCCCTTCAGCTGCATTTTTCCTGCGGCTTCTGCAGTCTCACACTGCTCTCAGGAAGATAAAGCCGAGGCCGCTGGAGTCCCTGTCAGCGCTGGGGGCAGCCAGGGAGGTCACTGTCCCTTTCTCCGTGTTTATTTTGGGCTGTTTTCCCCTCGTTTGGTCACGATGGCTCCCAGTGTCTGGCTGGGATGCTCTGAGGGTGGCTCGCAGGCTGGATCCTGGCTGATTGTTCCCCTCTGAGCTTTTCTTTTTCAGCCAGCCACCTCCCATTCATTTCAGAGACACCCCCCTTGTCTTGGGCTTTTTTTTTTTTTTTTTTTTTCCTTTTTTTTTTTTTTTTTTTTGGCTTCAAGTTCCCTGTGTGGGTGAACTTGCTGCGGGTGAGTCACTGCTCTGCTCTGTCCTGGAATGTCCAACCCCCCGAGAACAGCGGCGTGGCTCAGAAACACTCGAGGGATTGGGACCAGCACATACTTGGCAAGTCAGGGAGCAGGAATTGGGGCAGGAATGTCTGTGTGCGAGGCACACGCGTCCATCTCCTCTGCCTGCTGCAGCCGTCCCTGCTCCCAAGCTGTGAGCAGAACAGGAGACCGGGGTGATGGTATTCAGCTGATTAATTCGTCTCCCTTAATTATCCCATCACTGTTGGGTTAGCAGCAATTCACAGAGAAGAGAATTTAAAAATCCTGCCTGAAATAATGGGCTACAAACTGGAATTTAGCGCAAAGAGCCTTCAGAAATCACCTGCAGAGCTGCGCAGCCGAGGCGTCCGGAGCCGGGACAGAGCCGCAGGCAGAGCTCCGGAGCTCCCCAGCCCTTCATCCCGGCGCTTCCCAGCCCAGCCCTTCAGCCTCCCGGCGCTTCCCAGCCCTTCATCCCAGCCTCCCAGAGCTTCCCAGCTCTTCATCCCAGCCTCCCGGAGCAGGGGATGCGGCTTTCTGTCCCCGTTCGTCCCCTCTCCTTCACAATGCCGCTTTATCTGAATTTTCAGAGTCGCTCTGCAGCTCAGGGAGACAATTTCTTGTGCTGGTTTCTCTTTGTTGCTTTATCTGTGCAGAGGATGAGGAAACAACGCTGTTCTTCATCCCTGCTGCTGCCATGCCAGCTTCTCTCCAGCTTTCCTGAGCGTACGGAGGGGCTGAGCAGGAGCCCAGCACCCCTGCCCTGGGCACTGATGGCACACAGGGCTGCACTGCCCCAGCCCCGCTCCCATCCCCG
>NW_010108994.1:0-12268 GCF_000699245.1 Pterocles gutturalis
CTGCGTGGCCGTGCCCTGTGGGGACTCTGGGCCGCCGCCGCCGGGCCTAGCTCCTGGCTGGCTCAGGGGCGCAGGCCGCTGGTGGTTTCTTCTGCGAAATGGCGTGTGGCGTGGGTGGGCTGGGCCCCCATGGGCGCCCTGCGTCCCTCTGGAAGGCCGCCGAGCCCTCTGCCCGCCTCGCCTCGGGCAGGGCAGCGCTTCCCGCCTTCCTGACCGCCTCTGAGTCCTGCTGTGTTAGCTTTGACTGGTGCAGTTTTCTTTCTGTGCACTAATTTGCAGTAACTGACCTTGAAATTCGCTTCGTCGGTTAGTTTCTTGAGGTGTTGCAAACTCCTGTTTTTCTTGGCTACCAAAGCCCGTGGCCACGCTGCAGTTTGTGCTGAGCCATGCACTCCTGTGCCTTGGCGTGCGTCAGCTCATAAGGAGCCAGCTCCTTGAATAAAACTTAGATTCGGGATTGCCAGTATTAAATAAGTGACTTAAATATAAGTCCGAGTTGTCTTTGTAGGGCCCTTAACCCAAATTAGCTAATACTAGATGGGGTATTTTCAGTGAAACTACAGAAGGAAACAGGAGACTCCCTCCACGAATCCTCCTTACTTTGGGGACATTTTGTGTTAAAGATGTGAGAACCATACAGCTCTGTCCACAAATGCGTGTATTTATTCAGGGATGTTAGCTTTGCTGTTTGTGAAAATGTTTTGTGATAATGTTTCGGTACTGGCATAAGGCTAAGCCTGGTTCTAGAACATTTTTCTTACCTACCATTAGATTGGATATTTTTATGTGTTGTGAGCTGTAGGTCTATGCTAAGTGGCTACTTCCAGTTACTAGAGAAGTTTGGAAAAAATTCTGTTACAGAGTAACTTAACTACTTTTGAAAACTCATGGAAGCCCCATTTTGTCAGTAACTGGCTTATACCTTGAAATTGAATGACGTGCATACGTGCTCAAAATATATGTATTTCCTCTAGGAGTTAATATTTCCAGATTGCTCACTTCTAACTTCAGCCAATAAAACAACGTACCGATAATTTTGCATTTTGGTCAAAACAAGTATTGTTTTTATACAATTTTAAAATGCATGTTAAAAACCATTGTTTTAGTCATTCATTCTAATCTTTAATGGTCCTTTTTATTTAGTACAACCATACTTTTGAAGATGATTTACTTGTTTCCATGGAAACTCTCACTTACAATACGCCTGAGGGTAAGAACTTCTTCAACCTTCAATATTTACATGCTGTATATTTAGACATAGTGAAGCATGCCACTGTTGGCAGTTATGTAACATTTAATTGCAACAGGTATTGAATTTTGTCCACTAAGGTATGTAATTTTGTAAATGTGATATATGCATATAATACCTGGAGATTTTCTCTATATGCACCATTTTATTCCATTGCATTGCATGCTCTATTTTAGACAACAGAAAAGAGCTATTATCAAAGTTCACGATAGCAATGGTTAGTATTTGGATGTCTTGTAAGAAGAATCAAAGTGGAGAAGACTGAGGGGAAACAGAGGAAAGGCGGTATTAGCAGAAAGCTCATACAATGGTCTGATAAATTTCTGTTATATCAAAAGTCACAGTGGACTGGGTAGATAGTCTCTCTAACTTTTCATTGAATGTTCATGTGGTTAGTGTAAATCTACACCACATTATGCCATGTCATATTTTTCCAGTGTTTTGTTATAACTGTTGATCAATTATAGAGTTGATAATGCTTACAGAGAGCTTATTGTGGAAAAAAAAAACCTGTTGTTCTAAAATACATTCAGGGTTTTAGTGGGACTCGTGATTTAGTATCTTGGTGGCTTTACTGGGAAATTAAATGTTCTGCCAGTTTTGATCATCACTGAAATGAGGATTATGATACATAAATTGCCATATCAATTCTCCTAAAGAACTTACTGGACGTACATACAAAGTACTACCACAGTGTCAAGCCCAATGTAATCACTGCACCAAATATGATTTAGTTTTTAAAGGCTTTTACAGACAGGGAAGTTTGCATTTTATATATATTGTCCATTGGGAGAGGGAGGAAACATGCATACAGCACTGCAATACACTGTCTTGAATATATAAAGGCTTGGTCATGCTTTTGGTTTAGTAACCTCTATTCGATATGGAATGAATATGGATCTCAGTTCTGTAAAGCCTTAATCATTGCTGAGGAAGTAACCTCAGATACCATGTAATCTGCATGCATTAAATAAAATCTAAAAAGTAAAAGAATTTGTTTTTTTTTCCTCTTCGTAGCATCTGGGCCTGTAATGCTCTTTGGATTTTAGCTCAGTGGTGTTAGACTCGGCATGCAATTTTTTTTTTTTTTGCCTGACTTCTCAAGTAACTTGAAATTACAGTAGTCTCTTACTTTGTTTTCCTATAAGTTCTTGTTTCAGCAATTGTATTGGAAGCTCTTCAGATTTGATAATATTTTGTTACTATGTAATGTATTTTTCCTTGATGTTTAAGTTTGTTAGAATGATACTCAGTATAGGTAGTGTTATAAGAAAAGCTATGTTTGTATTGATATCATGTTATTCTTAGGACCAAAACGATGGGAGAACGTGTCAACCAAGAACCTTAGAAAATGGAAGAGGAAAGTACTTGAGGTACCTAATGATATAGTCCTACTATGCAGTCAAAATGTGGCAATATTTAACTTATTTTTAATGTAATATATGGGAATACTTTCTGATCTTGCTGTGCCATATAATATTTGCAAGAAGTATTAATCAATGAAGTCAACATCTGCTTTAAAATGGGGTTTTAGGATAGATTGGTTAAGAATGTCAGATGAGACAGACTACAACAGATGACCATTTACCAGTGGTTAGCACAACTGCTAAACCTAGAAAAATAGTGGGGTTTTTTTTAGGTTTTTTTTTTTTTTAAAATGCTGTCTGATGAGGAGAGTTACTTTTGGATCTCATCAGAATATTGTAATTGAAGTTAACATACATTCATACATTGAATGAATTTCTCTTGGTTCAGGTAATCAGCTTTTCAGTTCCGAAGGGCTTCCTGGTTTCTTGTCTAAACTTTTTTTTTCTATAAAATAGTGGTAGACTAATCAAAGTATCTTTGCAGACTCAGCACTTGCTGTCTGTGTCAGGCTAAAGCAATTACTGTTTTGGGCATCTGATATGTATTGTTTTATTCTGAATATTTATATTAAACAAGTGGTCGCTTCTTTTTCTGTTTCCTAAACTCCTCCATAAGATCTCAACAGTGAATTTCATCAAAATCTTCATGTTTCACACATAGCAGCAAGGTGGCTTTTGACAGTTACATTCTTAATATCTGTCTAAAAAGCTAAGTTGTGTAGTGTGCCTTGGTAGTTAGCCCAGGAGCTGTTCTGAACCCCGTAGACAGAGGGGATGAGGAATGACATTCATTGACATTCAGTCTTGAGGAATAAGAATGGATTTAATGGAGACAGAAAAGGGGCTGTATTTCCCTTTCCTTTTCCGCTCCTCATAATACCTTGTGCATCATCTACTAAGCATTGTTGCACAACTTTACAGATTAAATCCATTAAGGGCTGTAAGAGGAATTCTCTGTGTCAGCCCCTTGTGTAGGCCAAGGTAACTGTAGCTTATATTCTTGTAGTGATTTTAACTGCGAAAGTATGGCAAAAAGTGAATGACCAGGTAAGTTTTACCATGTATTTGTGGCTTTTTTCGTCAAGCCATGGGAAACCTGAAGGAGACTGAATGGTTATTTAGGAAGTGCCTAGTTGTGAGATATACCAAAGCAAACAAAGGCATTGGTTAAAATAACTTAACTATTCTAAGATTCTTCTGACCTATTTTTTCCCTCCTATTTCTAATTGCAGTGTACTAGAGGAATTCAAAGGAATGCAGGTAAAGTGTTTAAAAAAAATAAGTGGTTTAGATTATCCAAGGAGTCTTGACTTAATAGAAGATGTCCTGGCTTTACACCAAACTCTTTAGAATACTTACTGTTTTTTGTGGGAGAAACTGCCCAAAAAAACCAACAAAACCTATGTTTATAAATGTAGTTTAAAATGTTTAAGATGAGTAAATATATCATAATTTATTTTGCTGTTATCACAAATTGGTTAAAATAATCTGCCTTTATCCGTTAAACAATAATCTGTTTGTTGCATTTGTCGGTTTTGTCAGATGTTCACTGAATCTAAAAATTCTAACCCTGACTTACATGGGTGTACAAGCAGAGAAATTTGGAAGTTGCTAGCTTTTTGGAAATAACTCGATATTGCATATTTTTTTAATATGCCTACTTAAAATAATTTAATTAAATCGCATGATGAGGTATCAAAAACTTAGATTATTCTGTATATTGAATGAATCAGGCTGTCTGCAGGAAAAAGCAGTATACAGTTATTTCATTAGAGATCAAGTATCATGATGGAAGTCAGATCAAGACTGCACATTGAAGTGTAATTCTGATCACACTTGGACATGTATGACATCTGAAGATTTTCGCCTTGTTTTGAAAAGGAGCTGTATGTTCCGATAAAATACATGTTTTTACAAGGATAAATGATGGTGGGAAATTATGATGTGTAGTATAGCGAAGGTATGTTGGGCTTTATTTTCTTAAGGTTTTGAGGTGGTTTTTTGGTGTTGCTTATTTTATGATATTCATCTGAGAAACTTTTATGCTGAATATCTGAGGACAAAACACAACGTAGTGTCTCTTGCTCTACAATCCTACCAAAAAGTTTGCCCATACAAGGTTCAGGTATAGACTTTGAATCGGCTTATGAAATTAAAATGTTGAACTGGGAAATAAGGGTTTGATATAAAAAGATTCAGATGGTCCAGACCTTTGCCTCTAATTTTTAGAAAATATATGCTGATGGGTCTGAATGGCTACACAGGAAGACTGGCTACAATCTGCAGTAAAACTCAGAAAGACAGAGCACTTAGCACTTAGTTTTTTAAAAGATACAGTATTTGAAGTCTTTTAGGAATATTTTTTTGTTAATCTTTATGTTTTGACCTAAGTTCTGAATGCCTTAGACATTCTTCTTGAAGGCATTTATTTACTTGGAGTTTCTTTAATGCTACGAAGGCTTGATCTAATTAATTTTAAATTTAGTGTACTGCATTACAGGTAAGGTAGAAAAGCAGAAAAATTGATACATTGCGTATTTTTTTCCAACTTTTGGTATAGCTTCAGCAAAGTCTTTATT
The DNA here is from genome assembly GCF_000699245.1 of Pterocles gutturalis. NCBI lineage: Eukaryota > Metazoa > Chordata > Aves > Pterocliformes > Pteroclidae > Pterocles > Pterocles gutturalis. The sequence goes on from NW_010108994.1 coordinate 5,196, forward strand.
ATTTAGTTATGTTTTAAGTTATCCTAGGGAAGAAATATTTAACTAAATGCTGAAGGTGGGGGAATAGCACTAGTGTTAACAGCTTTTGTTATAAGGAAAAATACACTTTTACAGATTTGTGTTTATACGTGTATATTTATATATGCTTTAAAAGATAGAATCTCATGGGTTTTGTTCAATTTAAGTAAATAGTATCTTGCACTCACTTTTTTAAATTTGAAACATAAAACTACATGGAGTAAGTGTTTGAACTGACTGGTTGTGGTTGGTGTTACCCTTAAAAGAAGAAAACAAAACAAAACCAAACCCCAAAAACCCCAAACGAACAATAATAACAAAAAAAGCTTCTTGTGGCTATGGCTTATTAAAGCTAATGTGCAAATTTTACCTGTTCTTATTCTATACTTTTAGATCGGCCTGATATGAGTTTTCAGTTAGGATACATAAAGTTCTGTGCTATTAAGTGTGAATATTTAAAATATCTTTATAAGACCCAAATACTTATTAATGAAGCCCTTTCCTTGGAATATAACTTACATTATTTTTTCCAACTTGCAGTTAAAATTTTGCTAGAATCTATTTTTGCTTTTTGGATAGAATGACCAGTACTCCTATGAAGTTTTACTGGGTAAGATGACAATCTTTTGAGGGCTTTTTTAAAAATATGTGGCAGTTCTGAGTATGGGAGGACTGATTATGTTAAATATCAATCTCCAAGAGCAATATTTCTGTCATATATTAGCCACTTAAAATTATTTCTTTCCTTGAAAAATTTTTTGGAAACAAAAACACCTTCTGTGATGTTTCATAGATCTTGCTCAGAAAGGGATTTCAATGGGACATTACTGTGTTATTCTGATTTCCTGTGTTTCCAATCCAGAAATGTTTGGAAAATGCTTGATTCAGCTTCCTAAAAAATAAAAAAGTATTTCTAATATATTCTAAAGGAAGCATTACTGTAGTTTTTTGCAAAATAGTGAACATAAATTTCCTGAGAAGGTTACAAGCTGAAGTCAGAGCCTTCTAGTTATATAATATGCTTCATTAACTTTATATGAGAGAGTGGTTTTATAGCCCAGTTTCCTGCCGGTTGGAAAACTGTGCTTAGAATAATTATCAATGATCTGTGCCCAAACTGAAGGGAAGCAAGGGATTTTTTCCAGGACTTGTCCTAAACAAATTACTAGTTTATACTTTCATTAAGTAAATGGTAAAAGAGGAGTTGCCAAGTAGGCATGACCACTGTGAAAGATGGTCTCACAAATTGGGGCTAAAACTTAAAGTAAACTTTGTCATTTCATGCAGAGAAGGTCAAAGTAATTGACTTATGTAGGAATAATCAATTGCAGGAAGAGGCAATTTTGAAGGCTGGTGGAGCCAACCAAGAATATCTCTCTGTTGTGAAAATAGCACACACTGCTCGAAGATATGTGCAGGTGTCTAGTATCTAAAGGACATAAAACAGGTTTTCTGCGCTGTTCAACACTGATAAAACGTGGTGGAATACTTGGGTTTGTGTTCAATAACAGCTTGACTAGCTGCAGTGAGTCAGAAAAATAAAAAAATTAGTAGAGCCACTGGTGTGGTAAGACTTAAATGGAGGTAGGCAAGGAGAACAAAAGAGAGCCTCTAGGTTAAATATTATAAAAACTTTGCAAATGTAAACATAAGGAAGTCCTGAAATACATTTCTCAGAGATTATGGAGTTGCTTTTAAGAATGGGTTGGACTTCTAGAGGTAAGTTAGGTATAGTTCTGCCTGCTTTAAGATGGAAGAAGGAATAGATGACATCTTTAGGTTCCTTTCCATATGCTTTAAGCCTTCAGAAAACTGGAAATCTTTAGATGTATACTTGCCAGTAGTAAATAATATGAAGTGTTTTTAGGAGTAAGTAATACTTATGTGCCTGAGGTAGCTATAAGTTTTCTCACCATCTAACCACAAAAAGTAAATCGCTTGTGATATTTGACATCGATTTACCTGGAAACAGAAATGCAGAAGAAAGAAAGACAAAAACTTGTGCGTTAAACAGAAACTTTGCCTTGAGTAGGGTAAACTATCTGCTAAAGCACATGTATCGTTTAAGTCTTAAGTCTATCACATGCATCCAATAATGAGAAGTCCCACTACAGCTTTAGTACCAGCAGAATCATATGTTTGGGGATATAGATATTGTCTTTTGGGAAAGATTAGATTTCTGTAACTTATGCAGTATTAACAATACTGGCAATAGGCAGTAATTTTTATATGCATATCATGATCTTATGCACTGTATACAGACTTGGGAGGTTGTAGCTTGTTATAGATATCTTTTTTTTAAATCTAACAAGGCGATGGTTAGAAGTGTAACTTTTTTCAGCGATACCAACAGTTTTCAGTGAGTAATTTTAGTGGCAACAATATCTGGCTTAGAGGCTTATTGTGAAATAAGCTTATGGGGAAGTCATACATTTGAACATAGCTACTTCTCTGTGGGCCTAATATGTTTTGATGTTTATTTAAATCCGTTTGAGATAGCTAATGAAGAACAAAGTATAGATTGAAATGTAAAAAGGGGAGATCTCTGATAAATTAGACAGCTCTTGCATGCTTTGTATTTCTTCTGCTTCTTATGAAATAAATTGGGGGGTGGTGAAAACAGGACACAAAGATTGTGGGCGGGTCTATTGGTGCTGGAGGACAAGCATAGCAGTTTTGGAAGCCCCCCTTGTTAAAAATCATTTAAAAGGTGCAACAGAGGTTTGGGGCTCTACCCACAGGCTTCAGGAGTAGTTAGTCTTTTTTTCTTATCCTTTTCAACATATGCATATAAAAATGCGCAAAAAGTTTGCAGTTGTCTTCCTTTTCTACAAGTGATATCACCTGATAAAGGAGCAAATTTTATTTTCTGTGGTGCTTCATGGGTTAAGAAGAAAATGTAATATGGTAGATGTACATCTCTGATCAGAATTAGTCTGCCATATTTGACTAGAATGTTGTTCTGTCACTTGTCTAGTTTTTCTTTCAGTCCTATGTATGTTCTCCATTTGTTAAATGTTTGAATATTTTTCAGAATAAGAGTATATACAAGTGAAGAATTAATGAGTTCAATACAACATTCATCTGTGACCTCTCGATTTGAAATTGAATTTTTTTTTCGCCCTATGCATGCTAAGGTACATCAAAGCAACAGACCAGTGATTTCAAAGAGGGACATTCAACAGTGCATCAGGTATGGATGCCACATTGCATCTTGTTTTATAAAGCCTCTTCAGGAAAATGTATTTGTGTAGTGAAAAGCTAAGACATTAGTCATGAGCAGGTGGTCCTGTACCATAGGCATAAAGTTAGTTTTTAAAGACCTGCTGAATTAAATCACTTTATTCTCAGAAGTACTTCTGAAATAATTAAGGGCTTAAGGTGTTCTGCTTTCTTTCACTGCAGTTCTTCCAGCTTCAGGTATCTTATAAAACAATTGCTTTATATTTTGTCTCATGTAGTTCCCCATATGTAGTTTCATTATTTTAGGAAAGATGTGTCTTTACTTACCAGGTACATGTTCGGGTAAAGTTAAAATTCTCATGTTCTGATTAACATTGATCATCTAGTATACTTCCCCTGGTTGCTTCCTACCCGGATAGGTTCTGTGCTTTGAGATGGTGATGAATTCAAGTTCTGGACTTATGTATATGGTGGTGTAATGTATTTTGTGATGGTGGATTGATGCCTTTTTTTTTTTTTTAACTGTGTACCTATTCAAGTTGCCTATGTGGTAGGCTTTACTTAGCTTTCATATCATTACATATCCTCCCTTCCATTGTGATATTTGGGGCATTGAATAACAGCCATGACATGAGCCATAGATTTCAGCTGAATTCTCTTCTTCTTTTAAGGTTATTTAAAGGGAGATATAGCAGTTGGACACAGGCTTTAAAGCATCAAGTGTCTCTTTATTTAGGCTATATGTGTGTCCAACTTTTTAAATTATTATTTGTAAAATCTGTGGTTGCCTAGAATAACTCATTTTGACTCCCCATCTTTTTAGCAGTTGAAGAGTGATATTGGCCATCTCACTGGCCACTCCTAATTATTTGTTCTACATGTATGTTAGTTAGGATTTTCTCATTTTATTGATGTCATTTTAACCCACAATACACTAATTTTGTGACTGAACTGGATGGGATAGATTTAGACTTCTTAAAAAATAAATTCTGAAGAATGGGATGTCAGATGTTTGACAATTGTCAGATGATTGACTGGGTTTGTTTCACTGCCAACCTGCCCCCCCCCCAAAAAAAAAAAAAAAAGTTGAGCAAGTAGTGAGAACAGAAAATTCTACACTCTGGTTGATATAGCTCATGTTACCTGGTCTCAAAATTCCTTTTATGTGCTTTTAAGGAATTTCCTGAGAACTCTTGTATGGATACTTCTGACATAGGTGAGTTTTTTAATGTACTTTTTAGCTACCTTTTAAAACTTTTTTAAAAGGACTGCAAATAACTTTTTCATAATTTTCTAATATAATAAAAATAATTTTAATATTATTTCTGTACCAAAAAGTAGAGAATAGGAGTAACAAGAGACTGAGGTACTGGTAGTACTATGAAATCAATATCCACGTTCCTCTTTAAAATCGCAAGCTTGAATCCCTGATATGTTGGAAAGTCAATGTGGAATATATTCAGTTGCCTTCCCTTAATAAAGAAAGGGACAGTGAAATCAAAACTTTGGCATAAGTGGTAATATAAGTCTTGTTAATAGTTAGAATATATACATCAATTTCTAGTGGTCTGGTAAACATGATATTGCATTCATATACAATACATCTTCAGTAGCGTTTGTAACAGTTTCAGTGTCAGCCTTGTGGCCTGTCTGCAAAGTTTTGGAGTGGTTTTGACCTTATATTCCCAAATAATTATTTGAATTTATTAATTAGTGGTAACAATCTTTGAATGACTGTTTTTAAAATATTTAAAACTTGTATTACCCAAGATTTTTGATTCCTGTTCATATATATACATATGGTTAGGTGGTAACCTGCCTTTAATGATTAAAAGAGCAGTTGCAGCAAAACATGGTTAGCTGGTGTTTAAATTCTCTGGTATAAATTAGGTGCTTTATACACATAGCTGTCTCCAAGGCAGGTGGTTACTTCTTTGTTGAGGGAAAATAGAAAACAGCAACCTGAAATTTGTCCTCCTGTCATTTGAAAGGATAATTTCAAATCTCTATTTGAATGATAAAATAATTTCTGCAAATTTAGAAAATGTGACTTCATTTTTTCTTAATCTGAGCAATGAAATATAGGAAAGAAACTTCAGAGGCATCTGTAGCTTAGCTTATGTAGGTGTCCTTTGTGTCTTTTGCACTCATGGGATAAATGAGTGATGCAGTTCAGACTGATATCTTCACAGCAGCATATGATTATCCGCTCCTCCTCCTTCTCTAGAAATTACCTTCTTACAGATGTGGGATTGGATTACTCACTTGAAAATGGAATTCACTTGGGTGTTTTGTTTTTTTTGAGTTTTTGGGGTTTGTTCTTTTTTTAAATACATAAAAGGTTAGCAGTAGGGCAATTCTCACTGTTAAGAAAAAGGTGTAGCTTTAGCTAAAACTTTAGCTTTGGCAGGTTTTTTTCCATCTTTAGTATTCATACAGTGAAGGCAGTGTTTCTTCCTGATATTATACATTATTTTTATTATAAAGGTATGCAAACCCTATTAACAGCAGGTACAAATAAAGTGAAACAGCTCTTGCCTGTACCTGCAAGTACTGGTCTGTCCTTAATAAGGAAAATTATTAAGTCTACCTTCTTTGGTTTCGTGGAAAGTAGCATGGCAAAGTATAGTGAAATCTGAACAATTTCTTTTATCTATTAAGGTAGTTATCACAGAAAAATGAATGTATTGGGAGAAAAGAAAGGGGAAAGTTCCATCTGAATTTAAGTGTATTTAAGTGTAGAAGTTAAGTCAAAACGTAAAAGTTACAGTAACTCACCTTACTAGCGTGTTCATCTTTTAAATAAGTTATATCCTTTAGGTAAAAATGGATTGAGTGCATCTCCAGTGAAATAACTTCCTGTATTATAGGTCAAATTTTCCAGAGAGAAAGGTGGGAGGTTTTTTTTTTTCCTTTCTCTTCTGCACTTGAGGAACAAAGGTAGTACCTGAATTTCCCTTTTGGCCCACAAAAGAACGCTAAGGTTCCCTGGAGAACCTTTTTTTTTTCCTGTTCTGTGCTGTGCCGTGGTCCTCTGCTAATAATTGATGTTCCAGTGATTTGAAAGTATGATTGACAATACATTGAAGACATACTAAAATTACTCTTTTGTGAGGTTTCACACCTAGAAGAGTATTCAACTTGTATCCAATCAAATCTTTCTGTGATACAAGCTATTTTCTAATAATTTGTAATTGGTGTGCTGGAGTTGACCATTCCTGGACACTGGAGTTGTTACCTTTATCTCAAGAACCTCACATTTTTGCAACAGCCTAGTCTGGTCATCTCGGTGACCATTAAGGGAGCAGTCTCCCAGTTTTGTGCCTGATTCTTCTGGAGGAAAAAGACTGCATGGCAGAAAGAAAGTTTCAGCTGTTACAACAGAAACTGGAGGCTGAAACTTTTCCAGGTTAAAACATTAACATTTTCACAGCTTCTTCCACTGTTGATGCTTAGTAACTGATTTCCTATGGATAAAGTGACCACAACTTTGTCTTCCATTAGTTCTGTGGAAAGAAACTTTGATCTGACAGGTATGGGTTTCAGTTCTAATAAAATAATTCTGCTGGGGTCATGTAGACTATCAAAGCCAACCAGAAGATGCAAAATTGTGTTGTCTCCCACAAACATAGCATTTCTTTCATACATATCTATCACAGCTCTATGGCAGCAGCTGTCGACAGAGCTTTAAGTGATGATTGTACTGACAGGGAACAAAAAAGGAAGATGGAATTAGCTGGAAAATATTTTCATTCTGTTTTTAGTAATTTTAAAATAATATGGGGAGGCAGTGATGTGGTTGGTATCATAACCAAGATTATTTTTTTTTTTTCACTCATTGTTTTCTTTGCTAGGGTTATTCTCTCCTCTTT
>NW_010108994.1:12299-32720 GCF_000699245.1 Pterocles gutturalis
CTCCCTGCAGTGAATACAATTGTGGGAAAAGATATAACAGCCAGGGAAATTCAGAAATCAAGGCTTACAATGCAGTCATGTGTTTTATGATCGTGAAAGACTGAGGCTTTAGCTAATGATTAATTGGAAGGTCCAGCTACATCTAGCAGCAAAAAAATATTTTGTTGCATTCCATTCACAAAAAAATACCCATAGAACACCTGAAAATTGAGTTGAAAGATTTTGACTTGCTTTTTGTTATTCTCAAGTATCTTATTTCTCACCTTGGCAGTCCTAAGGCAGTCTTGACAACAAGTAACTAAGAAAAGGAAGTGTGGTAGAAGGTCCTTATTATCTTTGTTGGGATATTTAGGAACATAGTAGAAAATAAGTGGGAATGATACATTAATGAGTAGTGAATCTTGCAGAGCAGTGCTATGAAAATATTTTACTCTCTGAAGTGCTTAGCATAAATCCTAAAGAACTGGTTACAAGCAACTTAGCTTCACTCTTCTTTGTTCCCTTGAAGTCATTTATGAACCTATAAACTGTGCTTTTCAATTGGACTTGAAATGGAAATGTAATACAGGTAAAAAGTTTTAGTGTAGAAAACAGTTTTCTAAAATGAAACCAGTTTAGTCAATAGGTTATACAATGTATGTTTAAAAGCATTTCTGTTTTGGTTTTGAGTACAACTAGATTTTATCTAGTATTTGTCTTCAAATTGTAGGTGAAGAAAGTGATGCCAGTACAGTTTCAATAAAAAGACAGCTTGAAGACGTTCACTTACAGGTAAAAATTTCTGGTGTCTAATGTAATGGAGTAATTTTGTGCTCAGTAGCATTGATTGAACTATTTGAATAGCTTACATGTGCCTGATGCATTGACACACTGTCAGCAGAAGATGCTATGTAGTTTGAGTCTTAATGCACATTTTTAGTAAGTATAGCAAATGAGAGGATCAATGCATAATGTCATGAAGACCAATATGAAGTAATATTATGCCTTGGTATTATTAGTATACCAGAGAAAGCCATACAAGGTATTGCATGGTACAGGCAACACTGAGAAAGGCTATTATAGGTATGGAAAAGAAAAATTATATTAATCACAAAGTGAACACACTTATAAAAATATTGTTCACCTGAGAGTCTAGCATAAACAGTAACATGATTTTTTTTAAAAAAGTAGATCTGAAATAATGACTACGATAACAAAAGCAGGCTGGAATCTTCTGCTGTTGTTTCCCAAACTAGACTATGGGTATCAAGACTACCCAGACTAGTTACGTGATGAAGAAAAGTACAAAACACACTTTGTGCGTGCAGCCATTCTAACCCTGTGTTCTGCTTGCTCAAATACAATTACCAAAAGTTTAATTTACTTTCCTTACTTGTTTAGCATAGTGCTAGCCATTGTCATGTCTCTGACAACAGCTAATACAAACCACTTCAGAAAGCAAGAGTTTCGCTAAAGGAAAAGACTTGCCATTTATCACCAAATGCTTTTAGATTTTACATAGAAATGTGTTACACAGTAGACCTTAATTTGTGTATGAATTCATAGGATGTTAATAATACATGTAAAAATTTGCAGCTGTAATTACCAGTGCTTTGTAACCTAACACTAGGTCTTTTTTTTCTTTTTTTTTTTTATCAGTGGGTCTTCTGAGGCAGTGTGTGCTTTTTCTTGCATGAATAAACTAGCTAGTTATCTCTTTTTATGTCTTCTCAGGTTTTTTTTACATAAATGCATACATTAAAAATAAGTTTATGCTGGTTGGTTATCCTCATCTGAATAATAATAATAGTTTGAAACAAATCTAAATAATATGTTGGGGTTTGTCAGTGTCAATTATTTCTATGTGTTTTAATTAATTCTTTTTTTTTTTCCCCTCTCTAGAATCTGTATGTAGATGATGGGAAAATTCAAGAGAAAGTAAAAGTTCAAGTGGATGTGATAGTACAAGATCATGCTAGAAACATTCCCAAGTGGATTGCGGTAACATATTTCACCTGTTCTGTTCTAAGTTATTAGCTAATTAGAATAAAATAAGAATACACTAACTGTGCAACACAGTAAATTCTAGTAGCACATCTCTACTGTTCGATCATTGTTCCTCTCCTGCTTGCTGACTATGTAAATATCACAGTATCTCAGGTCTCTGACAGCAATGATTTGTAAGAAACAGAGCAGACGATATCTAAATTTTTTTTTTTTACTCTTATACTTTGTTATTTGAACCCTGATGTGCAAGTTGGTCTTCAGTAAGTTTTCTGAAAAGCCTAAATTTGAGGTTTGTAGAAAAAAAGAGGAGGTTTAGATTTACTTCGGTTTTGGGGGTGAGGGGGATTGTGCACAAAGGGTTGTTTTACATGGTACGGCTTCCATTTCCTACTGGAGTTGACAGAGATCTATAGATTATCCAGGTCTACATATCCATACATAAATTCTCCTAATTGGGAAAGGAACTAAAATATGATAAATAACGTAGAAGTTGCAAAGATGATAAAAAGCTTTCCAGGATTAGACTGGTAACTCTTAAAAATGCTTACTGAAGTCTTAGACTAAACTTTTTCTTCCTTTTCTGAAATTTACTAAGGCCCTTGGGACCATAACTCTGTACAGGACCTAGTATGGTAAGAAGGAGTAGGAGGAGTAGGAGGAGTCACAATGAGGTTTTAACATGCAAAAAAATCAGGGTATTAGATTGTCTTTTTTCTTTGCTTTCTTTTTTTTTTCAGGTGACACCTCCAAGTTTATCGGAACGTCTTCGTTTAGATTTGCCAGAGCAAGAACTGATTGGTACAACTAAATCCTTTTGTGTGTTGGTCAAATATGTTAGTTACAAAATGTGTTTTGTTTTTTTTAATTTGTTAGAAAGAAATTAATAATTTATTGATGAAAACACAGAGGCACTATTTATCCAACAGAAAAGTTCAACAGGCTGGATTCTTGAAGAGAAATTAGACATGAATTTTCTTTTAGCAAAATATATTTGAAAAATAGAAAATAAATAACTTGTATACATAAAGCCAGCTTTTCTTAAATAGCTCCAGGAAAAAAAATATAGTTACAAAATTCAGCAGAATTAAGCTCAATTAAATGAAAGCATAATGTTTTGGTTCAGCTTATTTTAAATTCAAGGAATGTAGTGAATGGCTTTGTGTCTCCTGGTAACTGGTACTCAAAGTGGAACTTCGTTAGTAAACTTTCTTTCTTCAGAAGCTCTCCAGACTTGATGCAAACCTAAGATAGAATTTTGGTGTAAAAATGACAAACCTAACAACTACAAAAAGCATTGTCTTCATCATGCTTTACAGCAAGCAAAGCTGCACTGGTACTAGCCAAGTACAAAGCTTTTAAGTAATATGTAAATAGAGTAACATAAACCTGTAGGATAAGTCTGTTCCTGCTGGTCAGAAATCACAAAGAGCAAAGCAGTCTGCCCTTACAATTAAAATATTTTATATTTATATGTTAAGCTATTTTAAAATAGTTTCTTTTCAACATATTTAATTTCTGTCTTCTATATAGTCTGTAATTCAGTATGGTTAGGGAAAACCTTTCAGTTTTTTCCTAATGGAATTAATGAAATATGCTATTACAGTAAGACTATCTCTACTGCATGCAATTGTTTCTAAGTCATGTAATACATTACTGGAAGTACCCTAATAGATTTGGGGTTTTTTTTCTTCTTCTTGTTTTCTGATTCATTTGGTTTTTTTGAATAGGTAACCAAGCCACTGTTTGCAGAAAGAAAGTAGAGTTGTCAAGTGGATGTTCTTCATTCAGATCTCTACAGTCACAATTTTCTGGTATCCCTATTTCAAGGAACACAATAACCATATCCAAGCATCAACCTTCTTCAGAAATGAATGAAACTTACTGTGATAGTATCTTGGAAGAATACCAGTCTGCAGATGAGGAGTGCTCCTGGACCAACTTAACTCTTGGAGACTTGTATCCAGCAATGGTGGAGATGCTGACAAAGGTCATGGCAAAGCAGCCTTGGAGAAAAGAGTTAAAATACATGTTTGGACACATAAGGCGCAAAAGATGGCGTTCTAGAAAACCAAAGCTCAACGTCGCTGTAGACAAAATAAGAGGGTTCAGACCTCTTAAACGGAAGCAAACATTACCCAGCATATGCAGCAGTAGAAGTGAAGACATCCAGAATCAAACTTTTGGAAAGGAGAACAGAGAACTTTGTGATGACATGTGTTCCATTAGTAATGTATCTGGTCTGGTACCTTATTCTTACACTGATACAAATGAAATCAAAATGGACTATTCTGACTCAGGTTTAGAAAATGGTTTGTTACCTGGAAAAGACCAAGAAGTCTCCAAACGGACTGGTTTTCTTAATGTTATGGATGGAATGGGAGAGACATTTCTAGTTGAAGATGAGTTGCAGACTGCTGTCTCGCTGAAGAATTCAAAAGGCAAGGAAAGTGAAAAATTGGCTTACAAATGTTCCCCTGAATACTGTTCTGTAACATCTCCTTCCAGTTCAGGGTCAACAGCACTTCATCTGGTGAAAGAGAGTAAAACTCAAAAAAGTGACTTTCCTTGTGGTGATAACTCAGAGTTGTTTTCATCTACTTGTAGTTCCTATGGCAGTAGTAACACTTTTATGCCTGTCACAGACTGTTCTCTTGCAAGAGCATCAAATACTTTGCTCATAAATCCTGAAAAAACAATTTCTGAAAGGCCAATTCCTTTCCAGCGCAAACACTCATTTTCTGCATTGTCTGTGAAGCAGCATCCTTCAAAGATGCCCCAGAAAAATGAAGATGCATTTGAAAAACTCTACTACGAACTGTATTCCAAAGAAATCCAAAAGCCTTTGATATTGACAAGACCCCTTTCAAATTCACAGAACCTTGAGGAGAGAGGAATATTAGTGACGAGAAATTTAAATGATTCTGTGAGGTCCAATACACAGCATGATAGAGAATTTGACAGGATCTATGAGCAATTCTGTAGTAAGGCTGTTCCTAAACTTCCTGGGTTTCTGAGAGCTTCAAGTTTAAGGAAATATGAAGGAATACAGATGTCTGAAACTGTAAATGCACTTGTTAACTCACCTGTTCGAACTTTATCTGCAATTCCTAGAGTTAAGAGAGTAGGAAATTTTCAAAATGATCTTTTTTGTTCACCAGTAAAGCGACTGAAAAATACACCAGAACGTTATTTTCCTTCAACAAAATGTCAACAGATTTATCACAGAAAAAATGTTAATCTTCAGACAGTTGGCATGGATTTTTTGTGCACATACGATGGCAGTAACTCTAGCTTTTTTGGCAGTCACAACAGTTGGAGTAAGGTAAATAAAGACCTTGTAAAACAAAATAATTTATTGTGTACTCTTTGAAGGGTTTAAAAATAGATTAGAGCTTGAAGCTGTTCAAACTAGTGACAGCATACTTGTGGTGCTATTTGGTTAGTAGTGTTGTTTTACAGGTTTGGGGTTTTGGTGTTTTTTTGTGGTTTTTTTTTTTTTTTTTTGATAAACCATGAATTGTATCAGGTATCCTGGATCATGTGAGGAAGCTCACTATATTTAATAACCTTGAAAATGGTTATAAAATGCTTAATGAAAGATTTTATTACATTTTTATAGACTGTGTCACTGTTTAAAATGATCTCAAACTGTGACCCTGTTAATTAAGGTGTTGTCCTTCTGAAATTATGACATTTTATTAATTTTACAGATGGACAAGGCAAATAAGCTTTACTAAGTTCCAGTGGAATTGTTAGACTTGTTGAGTTAAATATTAAATTAGGCCCTTATTTCCAGGTTCCCAATCACTTCTTCTGAGGCAAGCTGTGAAATAATGTGAGTTTTTTCCATCCATGTAATCTGTTGATGCTTTATTTTCAGGACTCAGCATGTCATGCTTCTTCAGATAAAACTTTTCTCGGTATTCCTGCTACTTCCCTGCAAGGTTAGTTTCAAAGACTTTATGAATTATTGCTTTAGAAATCACAGGTACTTCTTCAAAGGGTAAATCTACAGATCTCAACAGATGACTCTTTGACAGTTTTTCTTCTTTCTTCATAATTGGGTATGTTAAGTGTTCCTTTAAGGTTTCTATACAGAAAAGGGTTTCCTGAATTGCATATTAACAGGTATTTAAGAAGCTTTTCTTTAGGTTAGCCAGGACTTTTCCTACTAAAGCATTGCTTATTATCTGCTGGTTTTCTCTCTTCCTTTTTTTAAATTTTAATTTATTTCAAGTTTCTGCTGCTTTTACTTTCTATATCTAAATGTTCAGCGGGAAATGACTAGTTTGTTAATCCTACACTTGAATAACTAAATGCTTTTGTTTGGATTCCTCAGCTTTACAAAAACTTGCAATTGAGTTGTTGCATGTCTACTGTCACTTCCTTGGGTGAATTAGATTACTAATCTGTATAAGAAGACTTGCCAATTCAGGACAGTAGAGCTTTATTATTAAAAAAAAAAAACTACATTAGTTTAAGATTTTAGGTGCTAATTGTTTAATTCCCTTTTAAAAATCTGATTTTGGCAAAAGCATATTTATAACATAACCTGTACTTTTTTCCCGTTAAATAAAATCTCCAATATTTATTTTGATCCCTTATTTTTACGAACCTTGTCATGAAGATAACTAACTAACTAACATGCAAAGGAAATACTGAAGAATACTTGAAATATTGTCAGCTGGTACACAAGAAGACAATGGCACAAGAAATGCATTTGTTTGCCTGGTTCTTGCCTTCTTGCATTTTCATTACTGATTAATTGTAAAGAATTTGATTAATTGGGGTAGACTTACCCTGTCTGTCTTATTTTGCCTTCCTCAAATTTTAACTCATACTTTATGTATTACGTTTTTTCTGGTATCAACAGTTTCTTCTACCTTTTTCTGATGGTGACAAATTATAAGTATTTTCAAGAAACCTAGTTTATACTTAAGTATATTCAGTGTATAAAATACATTTGAAATTAAGTTTTGCCAGAGCCTTTCGTGTTAGAATATTTTCATAAAGAAATTTGCTTGTTGAAGTATGCCAACGGAGTATTACTAATGTCTTAATAGGCTAACATTTTCACAACATCCTGTAGTGTTCATGCTACTCAGCATTGTTTGTACCCTTTTCATAATACTATTTTTCATCACAGGATCTGGGATTGCAGATTACAACTCTGAATGGCCTAGAGCTGTGAAGAATTGCAGCTGTCCCAAAAATGAACAGAAAGGTCACCAAAGGTAAGCAGACTTTTGAGAAAATAAATGTCAAAAGAAATTCTTGCTGCTCTACATCTATATTAAGGGTATGGAGGTTGTTGCCTACATGCGTAACTCTAGAAGGAAAATCAGCATAGATGCTTGGGAGAGCCCAAGCTAATCAAACCTGCAGACTTGACACTGGGAGGCAGGTGTCTGGACAAAACTAGCCAGGCTCGAACATGGTTGGCCAGTGAACACAAGTTAATAAGATGTCCTCACTGAGTAGCCATTCTAGTCCTTCTTTTGTGTTCATTATAGAGGCATTTGTTGTTTTAGATATAACTATAGATTCTGGCTGTGTGTCTGAGCTAACAAGTCCTCTCAGATCGGTTGGCTGTGGAAAGTGCCGTATATTGCCACTTAAAAGGACATTTAGAAGTTACCTTCTGTGCAGTTGGGCATAGTCACCTGCATTTTAGCTCTGTAAACAAGTGGTGGAGGATATCTGACATTCTCTCCTCCTGCTGTTATCGCTGTTGACAGTGTATTTAGATCTCGGGAAAGAAAACACTCCTTCCAGCTCCCTGGATACTGGCCTACTGTATCTGTTTTTCTTAGCAAATATGTGACTTTTAAAGGCTTCTCAAGCTTCAGATCTCTTGGATTTGTAATTACGAAGTAATTTAATAGGCAGTAAGATTAAAAAGCATTAAAAGTTCTCTAAACAGTTTCTCATTTTATTTTCCAAAACATTTTTGACATGCTTTTTTTGCCAAAAAGTCTAATTTGGCACCACAAGATATTCTGCCTTCCCAAACTCAGTCAAGAAATATTTTCACTATGCTTGAAATGATTATACATCTGATATCAAAATTTTCTGACAATGTTCAAATTAAAATGTCAAGGGAAACCTCAATGCATTTTTTAACTATTTGTATAGAGAACTTAACCAGAAAAGAGGCTGTGTGATTTAAAGAAAAAAGTTTCAGTTTAAGCAAAGATGGAATTAAAACTTAGAGGCTTATATTACAAATATATAACAATATTGGTAAAGATTGTATTCGGATTATTTTTTATGTAATGGAAGTTTGGAGGCAAACTGAGTATGCAAGAATGTTTCTGTGGTGTTGAGTATGCCCACTTAGCTGAGTAAATTTCTGCTCAGTTTTTGAGTTCCTTTTTTTTTTTTCTCACTTTTTCTTGACTGCATACAAAATAGCCCTCCCTACAAGGTTAGTAATTGTTCTTAAGGAAAAGGTTTTCCTTTCCTCAATGCATGTAAGTAGAGAAGTTTAAGAAAGAGGGAGAAATCAGGATTTCACTGAATGCTTTCTTGGCAAGCCATCTGGAATAAAATTTATTTCCCTGTTCCTTAATTACACAAATGCATGTTTGCTAATTTGTAGCCAAAATGGACCTCAGCCATTAGGTTTCCTTAGGCCTGTGGTGTGATATTCTTAGTCTTCTGTGATTCCCAGGAGTGAAGCTCTTCTTTAATGGCTTCAGAGCTCTCAGAAGTTTTATGCCTAAGCCATGTGGCAAAATGCTATGTAGTGTAATGAATGGCTGTGGAAAGAAAAGGAATACCTTGATTGCCTTTGTCTAGAAAGTGATTGTGAAAAAAATATTTCAGAAAAGGAAATGTTCATAACTAATAAACCTTTTTTCAGCTCTGTGGGAATTCTGTCTTACAGCTGTACTTAATTGTCAGATGTAAACCAAAATAGTTTAAAATAGATGTTAAAAAAAATACACCATTTCTTAAGTCATGTGCAAGGGAATAATTGTATTCCCATTTGTACTTTTCTTTTTAGCTGTTTGGGAATACATTCGAAGATTACATCTCGAATTTTAATAGATATTTATATAATGTAGTAGCATGTTAATATAGTAGCATTACCGAGACATTAAAATAACATAAAATAACATGAAAAGTTTCTTCTCTAGCTGAAAGCCCATAGGAATGCAGACAAGGAGATGGGCTGCTGTTCACAGTCAAGATGTTTGGATACCTTGTTTTGGCGACTTGTTTCAATTTCATTCTGTTAATTGGAGTTTCAGCAAGCATAGTATTTTTGTGTAATTTACTGTATCATCAAAACTATTCTTTTCTATAGGATATCCAGAAAACTAAGCTACACTGATGGGAAAGACCAAAATCGTAGCAATCCCTTGGACAACTTCTTGATCAAAAGTCACGAAGGAGCAGTCACAAACTGCTATGGAGAAAACATTGTTTTATAAAGTGTTTGTTCTTCTTCCGAGAATCAAGGGTGTGTTATGTACTTAATATATAATTTGTCTTGATTCATACTTCCCTGTAATGTGTGTCTTCAGGAGTGGGTTCATCCCTTCTGACAGGACACTTTTTACTTCTTTGACTTCATGAGGTATTTCAGGCTTCCTTTCTGTGGCTAAGTTAAATTATATATTTAGTTTTTATAACAGAAAGTGATCTGTATTATCCTTTTATCTGCTGATAAGCTTTGATTAGGTATTTGATTAGGCATTAGTAATAAGATAGCTAACAAGCTGTTTCTGATAAATTGCTACCTATTCATGATACGTGCTAAATAAAAGCACATCAGTGCTAAATACATTAAAAAATCTAAACTGGGCTGGATGACCCAAATACAGTATTTTACCTTTTGAATTGTATTATGCCTGCTATGCGGTGTTAATGTTAAATTTTTTAAGTGGTTCACCGAAGTTGATTGTTCAATAAAATTTTACAATTTTTATTGTTCTGACAAAATTCTACCTGACACAACCTATATTCTAAATAAACACCTGATCTGAACAAATACCTGTTTTCAACATTGTATTTCAGGTATGTGAATTCTCATGAGGAGTTTGTATACTTACAGCAAATACATGAGGGTGATGTGACAGGGTCCCACAGGTTACTGTGCTCTTTCTTGGCAGGGAGCTATTGTTTTAGTGGTAAGCGTCAGGTCAAGTACACTCTGTTTTATCAGTGTTGGCCCTCATCTGCTTTCTGAGCCCCAGAAAAGGAAAAAAATCACTTTCCTTTGGCTTTACTTAATTTCTGGTCACACAGGAGTGTTTTTATGTAGTTTTAGCTCTTAAAACCAACATCTTGTTATCTTAAGTGTTGTTCTTGAAAGGAAGAAAAATCCAATTTCAGTGAGGTTTACTCTGTGATAAGATCATCTTTAATACATGTGCACACGCACATTCTATGCCTCAACTTTTTGTATGTTTCCTTCAAAAACTGCAATAAAAGATTGTCTTTAGAAATGCTTTTGTGGCTTTTTTCCTCCTGTTCCAGACATGGGTGAACTGTAGGGAATATGCTTTACAAACTGCCTTCCCCTTGGATTTGTTGAGGTAACTATTTCCTGGTATTTCTTGATAGGCCAGTACTGAGAGATTACATAATTCCATTAATGTTTTCTGTTCTAAAGTAACTTAAAGGTAAACTGGAACTAGGTTTTGGACATGTTCTGATTCTGCATATGACTTCTACACAACAATCTGAATGCAGGCTTACCTAGGTAGGAAGGTAAGTTTATTTAAACAACATGGCAATAGTTCATTGTCTCCATGAAAATTACTTCAAAAGAATTTTAAGAGGTAGCTCTTGAAAAAACTTGAGGGGTTGGAAGATAAGCTCATCCAAGTGCCACCTTTTTGATGCAAGCAGTAAAAAAAAATGGGAGAATGTTACACAATTATTTTTAGAGTTTGTTCCTCCAATATCCATTTGAGTCAGCAGACTCTCAAAAGTATGATATGGAAAAGTCTGTGTTGTTTTTCCTAACCATACTGTTTAAAGAGGTGCATCTGCAGTGACTGTGAAATGGTATAGTGACTATGGGAGTATACCTGTTACAGACTTAAAAAGACTTTGTGGTGCTACTTGATCTCTCTTCTGTTTTGAGCTCTGTTCTTTCCTTCTGAACCATTTTGCTTCTTCCACCATATTTCCTCTTGTTTACTCTTCACTGTTCGATTGAACCGGTACTTGAATGTTAAGCTTACTGTTAATGAAAACAGCTTCACACTGCTTCCCTCTGATTCACAGTTTTTGTAAGGAACACTGGAAAAACAAGCTAGGTTACTGAGAGTGTAAACCTAGACTTAGCATCTCCTTTAATTATTCTGCTGTCATTAGTTGAAACTTCCTTTATACATAAATAATCTAACTAATAAATGATAGTTTATGGAGGTCTTTTGCTAATAGCTTGAAGATAGAGCAATATTGAACATGCTCTGTCATGTAAGAATTCAGTAGTCATTGGAAAACTGTCCCAAAAAGTAATTTAAAAAATAAGTCATTCAGTTGCTTGTTTAAGCAGACAAGAGGGTAAAGAGCTTTAGGAATAAAGCTAAATCTGGACTATGACAGCATTAGAAGTGCCTTGGAAACAGCTGATAGGCCATTAAAGATGATCCTGAAGTGGAGCCTGTGAGAGAAGCAGTGAATAATTTAATAGAAGCATTGATTAAATGTGGAAAGAAAGAATATATTGAAGGAGAATATTTACAAAAGTGCCCCCCTGTTTTAGCAAGCTATGTTGTGAGGGAAAGCAGCTGCTGAAAATTGGCATGAAAAACTGGACTAGATGAAGAATATGAGAGGAAATTAGATGTAACTAAATACCATGAAGTGGACTTAGTGTTACATGTAGACTCAATGAGAAGTGTGTATTTCATTTCCATTAAATTAATGATCAGGCTGAAATGACAGGTTGAATTTAGATAACTCATAGAAGTTCTCCAACTTTGGAAATTTTAGAGGAAAGGCATAACTAAGAATGCAAATGCTGTGAGAATATTGGGAAACAACAACTTTTGTACACAGCGTACACAAATTGTATTAAAATAGGGCATCCTTTGTTTCATGTGTATGTTGGAAAATAGTAACAAATAGACTCTTGGGCCTGTGCTTATTTGCAAGATTGTTTGAGAAAACTTTCTTTTAACCCTCTCGAAGGGCTGAGTATTGCATCTGATTGGCGCCAGCTAAATTGAAATATTTTATATAAATATTTTACATATTAATACTCTTCAAACAATTTTGATATAAGTCAGAGTATGTTGATATGTATTTTATTACTTATTTTGTCCTAGAAGTGAACAAAGTATCATTCTTTCCAATCTAATTAAATTTAGTACTTCATGCGCTGAACACCATCTTCGTGTTTAGCTTTGGATCTTTGGCTTTCAGTCTTTGGCTTTGGATTTGCCTTCCTCCTTTCCCCCCTTAGGATCTTAGTCAGGCCAATAGTTTAATATGGTTCTCCATTAAAGTGTCTTTTATCAATTCTTCAACAGTATTTACTGTTGCCTATGCAGTGGTAGTTGTTCTAAGACCATGATAACACAATCACTTTAATTCCAAGTCTACCTTGTTTCTGGGGTGTAGCAGCCAAGCATATTGACTTGATTTCTGCACAAAAAAGCAAGTGCTAGCACAAGACAGGCAGTGACACTGAGCAGCTTTGGCTGCAGGGGTTTGCCTCTTCTAGGCTAAACCTAAAGGAAGTTAAGGCATGTTAATGAGACTCTAACTGTGAGCTAAACTAAAGAGGAACCAGGCAGTCAAAGAGTTGTTTCTTTTATGTTGGTTTTTTTTTTCCTTCATAAATTGTTCTATCTCTGGACATGTCCATCCACCTTTGCTTTTAGAAGGGATGTTGGCTTTTTGTACTATGGGCTTTCAGTTTGTTTTGGTTTTTGTAACTGCTTTCAGGGTGATCTCCTTCAGGACTTGAGACACTTGCAGGGCTCTCTTATGTGCTTGAGTTTTAAGCTCCTTGACACTGTGCGCTGCATGGATTTTAAAGGCATTAACATCCTTTTTTAGAGAAGGTTGAGCTGTCCGACACTTAGAGGTAGGCATATTACATCAACATGCCTTACTGTTTCCTGCTACTACTACTTAATGACTCCCAAAATACAAAAATAAATCCCCACTCTAGACCATCTGATGGGTTTAAAGTCTTGAGATTAATGTGCACACAGTATGTTAATTATTTGGGGAAATAAAAGCCTCTTTCTACTTCTGTAAAATAGTCAATAAAAGTGAAAATGTAAAACCCAATAGGAATTTAAATATCACATAGAATATTAAAAGGAAAAAATCCTCCTTAGTAGATTTATTGTTATAGATCATTTGTCAGTTTCATTGTGGACTCTTCAGTACAGCTGGATACAATCACATAGGAGGATTTTTTCCTTTTAATATTCTTAGTAGATTTATTGTTATAGATCATTTGTCAGTTTCATTGTGGACTCTTCAGTACAGCTGGATACAACATTATGTTAGTAGAGGAGTTGAGATTTGAGATGTATACTGGTATTGCTCACAGAAGGAAACTAAAGATATATGAAGATAACGTTAAATCTTGCGAAATGTACAATACTGCTTTAAACAAGCTGTTAAATTATTCTCCAATTAGCTTTGGATATATTGTGTTATTACCATAGACCAGTCACAGTGGGGAAAGTACAAAATGTTGAACAGCAGATCAGTTTTTAAAGGAAAGCAACTACATCCTGAAGTATGCAAGTATGAAATACAATTTCCTTCCAAAAGTACTGTTAAAACCTATCTAGAAGGGTAGTTATACTCTGCTAGATCTCTATAGACAGCAGAGCGGGTCTTCTAGGACTGTTAGAAAGTTGATGGTTGTTTTAAAAAAAATGACTAAATTTTACTGGAATCAATACCATATGAATGCAGAGATACCAGCTTTTACAACTCCCTTTCAAAGTGTCTTTCAGAAGGGCAGGTCCTTCAAAGCGGTAGTCTGGATCTTATTTCTTGCTTAGTCCATAAATGTGCTTGGAAGACACTTTGGAACACTTACCCATTTTATACCATTGTTTGGTATATCGGTTATTATCCCAAATCATTCACTGTTCCTCCAGAATGAACAGGCACATCTCACTTTATGATAACTTATCTGGTTTATGAAGCCACTTCAAATGTTCTCTCCTCTTGTAGTATGAATCAAACCCATTAATCTGGTGGGATCATCATGAATGGCTTCTATGTTTGCTGTGTTATCAGCAGCCAGCTGCTCACTATTGAGGTAAATGCTAACTTTAGAAGCCATCTTGGTGGGGTTAGATGATCTTTCTTCTTCATCTTCCTCTGATGAGGGGTCTTTCTTTCTCCTTGGTTTTCTGCGTTTTCCCTTGACACTATGATCAAGTGATGCATAACACATCTGATTGACAGACTCCACCTAGAAGGAAATTCACTGTGTTATTTAACATTCAGTAGTTGCACTTGCTTTAAAATTATGTCCAAAACTTTATAATAGTGGCTGAAGTTTACCCAAACTAGCTGTAAATGAACTCATTAAAAGTGCACAAATGATTAAGCACAGGAAACAGACGAACATAACCTAATGGTAAATAGCTCGTGGCCTTAGGATAGTGTCAGTAAGGAAAAATTCATCAGGGTATTATTGGAAAGTTTCTCTATGGGAATGAGGGGTAGCTTATATAATAAGTCCAAGTTTTTGGGGATGCAAGACATTATTGGACCTGCATCTCTTCCCCCTTTTTTAAAATTAGAATTCAGGTGTTAGCAACAGCATTTTTCTCAGGCTTTGTGCAGAAAAACAAAAATGAGTGATTCGTGTCTGTATATGTCATCTCATTTCTAGTGCAAAATGTATGCTATGTATGCCTTTCTCCTGCCTCTGTGTTTTTCAAGCCAAATCAACAAGCACTTCTCACATTGGAATTTTCATAGATTATTCTGTTTCCATTAAGTTAATGAAAACAAATGTCTAGATTTAAAAAAAAAAAAAAAAAGAAGGCTATTTCTACCCCCTGGGAGTATCCTGTGAGAGGCTGGAAATCACTCCTTATGAAATATTTGGAAATCAACTGAGGTAGCTGATGCTAGGAATGCTTCAATTACAGACAAATTTCAGCTGAAGCTTATGTGCTTTTAGGCATTCAAGTATCTCACCAAAATTCAAATCAATGGAAAACCAGTCATTTGTTAGTTACAGCAGAGAGGTTGTGTGCTGGACAGGAGAGAGCCAGTGAAACTCACGCTTATCATGTGATGCAGCTTGTGTTTTCACTTGGTTGATGTCCAGAATAAATAAAATTAATTCATTCTTGGCATAAGCCATAGCAGTAGACTCAGACTTAATTCAGTCTGATTTGCATGCCTGCAACTGAGCTTTATCATGCCATATGGATGGAAATGAGCTGTCTATAATTTTCCTGATCCCTCATAAGTGACCCAGAATGAACAAAGGGTCAAGTCTGTGCTTAAATTCCCTGATGAACTGAGACACTAATGCATGGTAATTTTTGTGATGTGCAGTGTAGCGATTTTTGTTATGTATTGTCATGGGATAAACACAAGAACTCTCAGACAGACCACATTACCCTAATTCAGAAATGCAGAATTAAAATTAAAGATACCTGTAGTTGGTTAACTGGCCTTTGAGACTGGGACTTCATCTGCTCATAACAACATTCCTCTGTAATTTATCAAAGTAGAAAAAAAAGTTTTAGTTAAGACACACTAGTCAGTCTTAAAAGATAAGATCAATAGATCCTCCCTGTTACTGAACTAACTCCCCTCAGTTTACTTTGGTAGAAGTTTGGTTTGTTTTAAAATTACACAGATCTCTTCCTCTATTTATAGAGGGGCAAATAGCTAGGAAGTTCAGACACACGAACTGCGAAAATGAAAATAATTTTCTCTTCGTATGGGTAGGAAGTTTAGCATTATTCACTAAGTGGGCATCCCGTTAGGTTGCTAGGAGGACACCTTGCAATTAGGAGGTAACCACATACGCATGTATTTTTCGGCATAAGCAATCTTTGCTTTGGCTGAGAAAGAGGCTATGAGTTGCAGCAGCTGGTGATTAAATACTATTCCTGACTCTACTTTCAGTTTTCTGTAAATTTGGTGCAAGTTATTTTTTCATTTTAGCCATCAGTAAAACAGATTGTTTCCTTGCGGTTTTCAGGCTTTTGCATTGTCAACATGATGAGTCAGCTAAATCTAATGCAAACCCTCTCTGAAAAAGTTGGGTTTGGGTTTTCTCCCCTCAGTTCACGTACTTTAGTTCAATTTTGCTTAACCCCTAATAAGGCTAGCAAAAAAGTTGTGTTCCGGTTATATAACTACTACTTTAATACTAGAAGGGCTTTGAGAGACATACCCTCAGCCTGTCCAGCTCTAGGTGCAGTTTACTGCCTTTAATGTGGTATCTCTCTGCCAAGGATTATTAGCTTCATCCCAGTAAAGCACAGAAAACTATGTCTGCACACCAGTCAGCCATTGGGCTTGTTTCAGCATATTGGTCAATGTTGCTGATGAGCTGTGGATAGCCACAGCAGAGAACTAGTATGTTTGTTTCTGACAGCTCCTGTGCTGGCAGAGCATTGGCTTTGGGCAGTGAGTAACGTGCGTCTTAGATTGCTTTAACACGCAGGACCATTTGGACTGTAAAAAAATCAAATTCAGTATGAGATCTGGTCTTACAAATAAGAGTGCAGTATGATTATTTTTGCAGTTCTATCCCAAATAGTTGTTAATACAGTAATTGAAAAGGGGTAGATTCTCAATTTTGCTATTTGAGAAACAGAAAGTGTTGTTGAGTCAGCTTTTAACCATATATTTATTATAGCCTCTGAACAGACACATGTTCTTAAATGAAATTTACCTAAAATATCTTGATTGAGATTGCCATAAACTGGGTCATCTTCTGTGTAATAGTCATCATAGCTAGAAGGGGAATGGAAAAATACTTTTAATTCACAGACTATGCTTTATTTAGTACACCGTTATTCTACTCTAAACACTTACACGCGTCTAGCAATAGTAGATTGTATGTGATCTAAAAAACAAGATCAAAAATATTGGGGGAGGGCAGAGGGAGCGGAAATACCAGTTTTGCAGAAAGGAAAGAAATGGCAATGTCTGTATTCTGAAGAGAGATTTGTTATCTAGCCAAGAATTAAAAAAACTTTGTTAAGTATAAAGCTAATCTCAAGATTACTAAACTACTGCTTGAAGTCCTAGAAATATTAGTGATCACTGAAAGGAACTCAGTTCATGTCTTCTGATGCCACTGTGCAATACAAACAAGCACTAAATTAGTCTTTTGGGGAGATGTTCTTAAAAAGTCCACTCTTGGTTCAACAAAAATACTTATGTCAACACAACCAGAGAAGATCAAAGCAAAGTTCAGCTTTGGATATTTAATGGTATTCTGTGTTTCATTACCTGATGTTGCCTGAAGATGTTTTTAAGCATGTTTGTAAAGATGGGAATTGTTAGTGGGAAGCACTATGTAACCTTGTGCATGTTGCATCCCTGTACTTTGCCCCATCAAGGGAATGAAGTCATGTGGTCTAGCCGCACTTTTTCAGTGGTATTTTTCAACTGAACCTGCAGTAATAGGCAAACAGAGACTTCCTAACTTCAAGCAGATTTGTAATTGAAGATTGGCTTGTGGTAACAGGTGAAAGCTTTTATATTTTTCTTTCAAGGGCCTTTCATATTTGGGTTGAGATCAGACTCTTTCCATTTCTGTTTTCTAAAGTGGGGGTTTTCTATATGGAATAAGAGAAACAGACTTGTAGCAGATCATGAGCTATCCAGAAGCTGTAAACAGGCTCCATTTTATTGCTTTTGAGCATCATGTGTAAAAGAAGGGTAAGAAATGTAAATACATGTAAATTATTGCTTCACAAATATGAAGTGTCAGACTATAGTTTTGTCATTGTTTTCTGAGAGTTCTTTTTATTATAGATTTATTGAGTTTGAGTGATAGCAAATCATGTTTTAGCTCAATATCTTGCACTTCCCTCAGTATATAAAATTCCTGTATTAACATGTAGTTATTTCATTGTTGATGAAATGACTGGAGTACATATCTCCCACGTTAATTTTTTTCCTGTTTTCTTTGGAAAACTCTTTTTTTCCATAACCAACCAGCTCTCCAACATTTCCAGGCAGGCTGCATGAGATATTGGATTTTCCTCTATGCTATCCCTCCAAAGCCATCTGTTATTTATTGCTTCTTTGACCTTTGCTAGAAACAAACTTTTTTTATCCAGCTTACCTTGGGTTGTTGTCTTCATAGTCTTTATACATTTTAGCTGGAAAAATTGTTTAAAAAAAAAAAAAAAAACCAAAGAGAAAATGAAACACGCTATTTTAGAACATTTCAGATAATTGTCTTAACAGACATGCTTTTGATTTCACTGTAGAGTGTAAAATTGAATGCTCTTGTCTCTCAGGACCTTCAGTTGTCCCCCTGCTTTTCTCAGTACTTTTGACTATACACAAGAAATGCTTGTGTTACGACTCTTGTGCTGTGCTTCAAAGTCTATGTTGGTTACAATACAAATGTATTGTAATGCATGCAATTAATTCCTTGTTTCCTCTTCCTTCCATTTTTACCTCATCTTTTTCTCTGCTAAGGGAGGTTTATCATGTGTTCACATTGTAAGGTGAAGAGTTCGTTTATTTTACTAGTTCTGATGCTTGTATTTCTGAAAGAGGGATATCCTGTGATCCACACAGATGAAGAAACTGAAACAGAGAGGCAACAGGTACAGAGATTTATTGATAGAGCTTGATAAGTAACTCGGGAATGCCCGACTTTCTATCCTCTGCTCCAGGACTCTCCAATTTACCATGGTAAGCTCCAATTCCATGAACAATGGAGCATCAGCCAATCTCACCACAACTTTGCTCAGGGTTAGTTTTGCAAATTACTGTGATTTTTCATCATAGAAATATCTGCCTCATAGCACTAAAAACCAAAATAAACCAAAAAGGCATCCCCCTATCCCCTGTGCTCCGACACTCTAGCAGCTCTTTCAATATCGTGTAATAATCTCTTTCACTTGGTGAGTTCAGTTTATAATCACAGGCCTTCTGTTTATGTAGATTAGGTAGGTATGTATTCAGCGTGGTTGAATCCACCAGTGTTTGCCTGGCCATGCATACACATGTAGCACAGGTGCAGTTTTCCCTGTATAAAGGCCATTTTTCCCGGAATGGGAGTAGTGATGGTTGTACAACTTAGTAACTATGAAATTGTATGCATAAGAGAGGTTGCACTGGCATAATGAATTCTGTTTAAAATGTCATAGTTAATTTTAGCCAAAACCAGCACTTGACTGTAGTCACCCTCTAACATAAATTAAACAAATCAATTCTTTATTGTGAGTGACACATTGGATTAAGAGCTACACTAGGATCCCATGATGAAAAGCAACTAGAACTTGTTTGAAAATAAACTGATTAAGCAAAAGATGTATATGAAATCTGAAATTCAAATAAGCATTCAGGAATTTTGGGAGGATAAAATTTTCACAAACGTGTTTTGTATTAGTGTAGGTACTTAAAACCATTTGTAAATTAAAGTACAAATAATAATCAGTTACATGAAAAGTACACTTAAAGAAATTACAGATGTTAAAAATATCCTTTAAAAATAAATTAAGCCTGAACTAAGTTCTTCACCTTGTACGTGTTCTGTTGGTTTGTCTTCAGAGAACGGATTTAGGTAGTTCTTTTTAGCAGCATATTAGGCAGCTAGCAATCATTCTGTAATCATACCTGACTCTCCTAAAAAAAATTTTAAAGTGACATCCTCTCAACTAGAATAATTCTTGCCAAAAGATAACTTTAAGATTCAAAAGAATCAATTTTTTGGCTTGAAATCTCCCAGCAATGATGGCTTTCTCTACAAGCACTTTAAACACTCAAACTCCATTTCTTACAAAGAGACAACATTACTTACCTTGCTTCTTTTTCATATAGTGTGAAATATTCAGTATCAATGAAACAACCAGAGCCAAACTCAGAAAGGCCAAAACTCCCCAGACAGAAAAATGGCAGTCCATTTCTGTAACAGAAAGAAAGTAATTTTATAGTTTGTGTTGTCTAACAGTTTTACTGTATTCTTTGTGCTTGGTTGATTTTTGCTTTCTGTAATTCAAGCTGCTATTTTGTTGTTTACTTTGTGACAGCCTTTGCTATACAAGCTAAATAATTAATGTCAAAACCAGATGCCAAATAATAAGAAAGCAACATCAATTAACTGTTAGCAGAACTACTGTTTCAGAGCAGTTCAGCCAAAGATTGGTTTGCCTGTAAAATGCAGTCAAAATCAGAAATTGATAAAGAGAAAAGTGATTTTAGTGAATAGCTTTGAAATTATTTTTGTAGTTGTATTTAGCTTATGTCTTGGTGTCAGGACCACCACCA
>NW_010108995.1:0-532 GCF_000699245.1 Pterocles gutturalis
CTAAAATGTGCTCAACTTTGTAACAGAGATGGAAATGGAAGAAAGTTCCCTCTTGCTAATCTTTGTAATACATTATAAGCTTCAAGGTACCGGGGTAACTGTAGACTCCACTAGATACAGTCCTCCAACTAGACTCCATCCCATTCACCATTCTGGCTTCTTTACTCCAGCCAGTTCACAATCCATCTCACTACCCGATCATCCAGATCGCACTTCCTCAGTTTAGCTGTGAGGATACTGTGGG
Organism: Pterocles gutturalis; assembly: GCF_000699245.1. Classification (NCBI taxonomy): domain Eukaryota; kingdom Metazoa; phylum Chordata; class Aves; order Pterocliformes; family Pteroclidae; genus Pterocles; species Pterocles gutturalis. The sequence goes on from NW_010108995.1 coordinate 245, forward strand.
AGACGGTGTCAAACTGCTGAAATCGAGATAGACCACATCTCCTGCTTTACCATCACCTATCCACCTGGTAATGTCCTCATAAAAGCCTATCAGGTTGGTCAAGCATGACTTCCCCTTGGTGAAACCATGTTGACTGCCTCTAATGACCCTCTTATCCCTGATAAGCCTAGAGACAGCATCAAGAATAAGTTGTTCTATCACCTTTCGAGGGATGGAGATGAAGCTGACCAGTCTATAGTTACCCGGGGAGGGATGGAGATGAAGCTGACCAGTCTATAGTTACCCGGG
>NW_010108996.1:0-8748 GCF_000699245.1 Pterocles gutturalis
CAGCGGGGGGGCGTGGGGAGGGGCCGGACACCCCCGGTGAATCGTCACGGTGCGTGGGCTCCGGTGCCAAGCTTTGTGACAGAAAAAGGAAATGGGAAACGGTTGGGGAAGAACTTGGCTCTCGTCTCACAGACCTCGCTGTGATTTTCTGACATCAGCAGATTGCGGGATTGGGAGGGAGCTAACACAAAGGCAGAAGGCTCTTGATGCCTTTGTATTTAAATATTGACTACTTAAAACTTGTTCTCTTTGTAAAACGTGGCCAGTGATTTGCCCCACCCAGGAAAGTTTAAAGCCTGATGATTCTGACTTGCCAGCTGTGGGGATGAAGGTGTAGCAGAAGTTGTAGCATTGCTTCGAAGACAGGGCTGTATGTATCAGGAAGGTTGGCACACAGTACAGACAATTCATCTGGTGCGCTATGCACAATAACTGGTTTACTTACAGCAGACCTTGTCTGTGTTGCACGTTCAAATGGTCAGAGAAACATGTCTCTCTTCAAGTCAATGTGAGGGCTCCTGTGCGAGGCTGACGAGGAATTCGGTGATGGTTTATCCAAAACAGGCATCCATCTGTACCTGAAAAGAAAACCTTAAGTAGAAAACCATGAGAATGGAGGGTTACACTTTATGCTTTAATTGCAGTCTCCAATTACATTGTCAAGGATTTTGAGCAGTAGACTGTTGCTGAAAATTATCTTCAGGTATTTATGTTTACAGGTGATAAAGAGCCATATAAATTAATATAAATTGACTTGCAGTTGATTTTAGCCTTTGTCTGCAGTAGATGCTCATTTAAGCAATGGACTGGGAGACCTGGACAGGCCAGCATGTGCAGAATGACACTTCAGAAGAAACAGAAAGGCAGAAGGGTGAAGAAGAATCCAAAAGATACCTGTGAACAAGGCTGAAAGCACAGTGGCTTCAGGGAAGTTAGGGAACTGAAGATTCCTAGGAGAGGGAGAATGGGAGAATGTCCTGGTTTCAGCTGTAGACACTTCAAGAGGTTTTGCGAGACCCAAGTCCAGAGGGACAGAGAATGAGAGTGGGGCGTGGAATTAGGGTAGCAGAGAGGTTCAACACCTGTTTCACATAGAGCAGATTTTGTATACAAGGAGACAATGGACTATGAATGTATGCACAGCTATTACTCTAAGAACGGGTTATTCAGCATTTAAACACTCTGAAGTGGCTCGCTCTCTTGCCATTTGGTCCTGCCTGGCACTGAGGTCAAATATAACTTACTGTGGCTTATAGTGGCAGAGCATTCGTAGAATCACAGAATGGTTTGGGTTGGAAGGGACCTTAAAGATCATCGAGTTCCAACCCCCCTGCCATGGGCAGGGACACCTTCCACTAGCCCAGGCTGCTCAAAGCCTCATCCAGCCTGGCCTTGAACCCCTCCAGGGATGGGGCATCCACAGCTTCCCTGGGCAACCTGTTCCAGTGTCTCACCACCCTCACAGTAAAGAATTTCTTCCCGATATCTAGTCAAAATCTGCCCTCTTCCAGTTTAAATCCATTACCCCTTGTCCTGTCACTGCATGCCCTTGTAAAAAGTCCCTCCCCATCTCTCCTGTAGGCTCTCTTCAGGTACTGGAAGGCTGCTGTAAGGTCCCCATGGGAGCCTTCTCTTCTCCAGGCTGAACAACCCCAACTCTCTCAGCCTGTCCTCATAGGGGAGGTGTTTCAGCCCTCAGATCATCTTTGTGGCCCTCCTCTGGACCTGCTCCAATGGGTCCATGTCTTTCCTGCACTGAGGACTCCAGAGCTGAATTCATGGATACTCTTTTCACACTTACCCACTAATACAGAAGATACTTTTGACCATTGCAGGACATTCTCCAGGCTGACAAAAAAATCTGAGAACATGTGACATACTCAGTTTTGAATCCTCTGATGCTCCAAAACTGCTATAGATATAACCCCAGATGCTTATAAGCAAGACACTTGACCTCTGCTTTCCCTGATCGGTTTGGCTAAGCGTGCTGCTGCTGCTATCAAGGATGTGTGATTTGGCAGGCTCCCACCACCTGTGCTTAACACTTCAGTGAGGGAGGCTGCTGCTGAGCTACCAATAGACTAGTTGAGCATTTGCACCGGTGTTCTGATCTTGGAGGATCTTATTCATCCTCGTGCCAGAGCAGAATGCAATGTATACACTGAGTGCAGGAGGGACACTTGTCCAACACACACTCAGCTGCTGGCTCTCCTTCTTGTGCCTTCCCAGCCCCTGTGAAGGTAAGTCTGCAAATTCCTCTGCACAGGTAACTCCAACAGACATCCCTGGAGGCTGTTAAGGTGCTGAGGACAGCTGTTTGAAAAAAGGGAAATGTTTATTTTTGCAGGAAAATAATGTCCCCCATAAGGCACTGCAAGGGCCATACATTTATTATTTCTATCTGCATATTTGGGTTCATGAAATGTTCCCACATTTTGTAAAATGAAGATTAAAAAAGAAGATAGGAATTTCGTAAAGGAAAAAGGCAAAAGACAAATACCCTCCAAACTGAAACATTGGAAAATGACTTTAAAATATTACCATGATGTAGGGAGAAAATGCAAACATTCTAAGTAAAACGCATGACTTTTTTTTTTTTTTTTAATTGTTTTCTCTGGAAAAAAATTGGCCCCTGCAGTAGTAGGAGTCTCATGGGACTGACTCAAAAGGTTACAGTTGGATTCTGTGATGTCACCTCCTGCTCTCTGCTACCACAAATAATCTTTGGTTGCCTTTTATCACCCACTAACATGCTGCCACTAACTTTCCTGAAGAATTGCATTCAGGTTTTGCAAGGAGAAATCACTGCATGTCAGAAGTTTAGAGGCAGAGTGCATACGTAGGAAATGTCTGCGCTGTGGTCACAGCAGCATACCGCAGAGATGCCAGAGTTTGACTGCCACTGAACAGTCAATAGAAGAACTATTAATGAGTTCAGAATCTTTAGCCAGAGCTTCAGGCACTTGTACCCCAAACAAGACATTGACTTCTGATATTTTGGGGTGCTTTGGGAACTTTTGTAAAGACTACATAGACCAGAAAAGTGTCAGTTTCTTAAGGTCCCACTGAACTGGGACAATCCATTTATTAGAAAAGGAGATGAATTAATGTGGTGTTTCTTTTTCCATTTTTTAAAGCTAGTAGCCCTCCCCTGATCCATCAATAAGTACTTCTCATGCAGCAAAAAGCATGGCACACTCTCCTGAAGCCTCCTGTAGCATAGGAATCATTCTAGTAAATAAGAAGGAGGAAGATATTGAAAGATTTGCTGTTTGCTTACTATTCCTGAAGTTTATTTTTCATTAGTTCTGTGTTCAGCTGTACAAAAATACATTTCTTTCTTAATAGTTATAAAATTTTTACTATTCTAGTGCCTATTACTTTTTGAGGTGATTTACTTTCAGTATGATATTGAGAGGTTCCTGCAATTCCCAGAGTGAAATAATTAGACTGGAAAGACAAATGCATTTGCTTATATTTAAGTTGCAAACATTTCTCTTGTATAACATTTAACTAGTCAGATGAGTAAAAATAATACAGGAAATATCCGTGTTTTAGGCAAAAAAGATGAAGGATGAATGTAGCAGAAATAACGTCGAGTGGCTTATGGGACATCGTGTGCTTAATGGTTTTGAACATTAAAACAGCTAGTCTCCTTTAGAAAGTATTTAACAGAGTTGTTAGCAGCTTGTATTTACTGCACAAGTTAAGTTAGTATTTGAGAAGCACTAAGCATTTTATGAAGTGCCGGGTTGAGAATGCTGCATATGTCAGACAACTAAGTCTTTTACACGAAAAAATCTCAGACATTCAGCTGCAGGAGTCTTGCAAAACATGATTTTGGAATGCTTTGGAATAGGAGGCACAAGAGAAAGGAATCCAGATACATTATCAAATGTGCTTGTGTTTTTGATGAAGCTAGTATTCCCTAGGATTGCTTTTTACTTGTTTATAGCACTTGTACATTATTATGTAGTAGAAGACATATCCCCATCTGTAAGAACTGATAGTCATAACATTGAAAATGATTGGGGGAGGATAGAAATAAGTAGAGAGGGTTGGAGTATGGAAGAGAAAGCACCGCAGCATTGTAACAGCATGAAAACAATTAACACTAGTAAGTGGAATAAACCAGGTAAAAATATAAAAACAAGCGTGACAGGGAGATAAGGGTGGAAACCACAGATGATTTAAAGAAGCTTATTTGGCTTTGCCTACAGAGCCTGATGATCTGGCCATCAGTAACAATCAGTAGCTGTACTTCCTGTAAATGTTCTCTTCCAAAGAAAGTGCAGAATTTCTTTATAGATAAATATGTGATTCACCATAGAGCAAACATTACATTTAACACCTTGAAAAGTCACTCACCATTTGAAGCTTTTGCAGTCACAAACCAAAAAAGGTTCCAAAAAAGTCCAATCGTGGATTTTGCCAGTTGAGTTTCGTGTCATCCTGTCCCCTGTATGGGCAGCAGGCGTCAGAAGTTTCTCCCCAACATGCCTGCAGGCTGTGCATCTGCGCCAGGATGCTCTTAGAGGTCAGAACTGAAATGAGACCGTGCAGCTACATCATCAGCCAGAGACCTCCATTGCTTGTACTGATAGGTCCATTCTCGACCAAAGAGGAGAAGAAAGAGGCGTGCAGAGCAATCACCTGTGAATTGACTATTTTGAAGTGGTGAGTCATCCTGATGTGGGCTTGACGGAGCTGCTCCGCTCAGTTTCCTGTTCAGCATCCTGTGTAGTTGTCACATGGCTGCAACCGGTAGAGCTGTGCACCTTCCATCAAAGGCATGAATAACATTTGGACTGCTCCAAAAGGTTTTTTTTCCTAATCTGTAGCAGTTTAACAGCTTTTCTTCCCAGCATTCCCTGATGTAGTGCTGGAAGGTACTGTAGCAAGAAGTACTGTCCTCCCTGGTGGACCAAAACAAGAGAAGGATGTTGTGTAAGAAGTGCAGTAAGAGACCTGTGTAGGGTAGTGAGTCTGCAGAGAGATCAGATCATCTCACGGTATGACGAGTATGCGCTAAGGAAACCAATATGCCACTGATTTATATGGGCATCGTAACGTTGTCAGTGCTATCCTTCACCATATTCTTTATGTCTCCTATAAGCTTGCTTGCTGTTTTGACAGCAGATCTGCATTGTCAGTACATCATCACTGACCTGCCCATCTGGCAGCAAGTCCTTCTCTTGCATTTACGCATTTCTCTTTTAGAACCATATGAATTTTTTTCCATGCACAGTAGTGCATTAACTTTTTTTTTTTTTTTGACACAAGGTGTCAGTTGTCATTGTAAGGTCAATTCACGTCTTGTTTAGGCATCTGCATTTCTTTGCTATCTGTTGAAGTCCTCCATCACCTAAATAATCCAGGGCAGACAGAAAATTTCGCTTTGTCGGTACTCTTCTAGCCTAGATAATATTAAATTAATATGAAATACTTTAGCAACATAACCAAATTAGGTCTCGTGGTGGATTAGGCATATTATGGAACTGAAAGTAATCCTTATTACATAAATATTCAAAATCAGAGTGAGATGGGAAAACATAATAGGTGCTCATGGCATGTATGAGTACTACTTGACCTATTTCTGTTTAAAATGCTTGTGTTCCATGAGAGTGGCTGATGGGAGGAAAGGGGGAAATGCTGCTGGTGGTTTGGAAACCAGGCGTGGCTATAAAACTAGAATATCTGTTTCTTTCACACTGAGGTTCTACACAAGATTCTGTATGGTAAATACTTAGAGCAACAGGTATCTCTGACAGGAAGAGTTTGTAGTCTAAATAGAAAAGGTCTGCATAAGGCCAGAGGGAGATTATTGTTACCCACATTTCCCAGGTGAGAATCAGTGTGCAGAGGGCTGCTGTCCTGATAGTTACATAAGGAGTCTATAGGCAGGAGAAAGAAAGGAGAAGACCCAGTCTTGTGTGTCATCCTTCCTGTCATGAGATAAATTTCAATAAACAGACGTCTGAATGAAAAAGAAACTGCAGAACAAGTTGCTCAAAGTAGATTTGTTATTGAAGGACTGCGATCTCACGGTCGGCAAGTAATTTGAATACTTTTTCCTCTCTTAATATAAAAATGCAGTTTAATAATATTTAAAGTTCTTGGTTTAGGATGATAAACAAACACTTCCCTAATTTTAATTTCCTGTCCTTAATTTTTTTTGAGTATTCTAAAATGATCCAAGGGACTATGTTAGACAGTAAGAAGTGTAACCAAATGACAACCAACTGTTCTTCCATCTCCTTCTCACCTACCAACTTAGACCCACAGAGAATGAGGTGGAAAGCAAACTGTACCAGAACGTGGATGATTTCTTTAAATGTGGCACTCCTCAGATGCATAGGAACAGCAGTGCAGTGCTAGCTGAGGGACTGTTCTTTAGCGAGCCTGGAGTTAACACCAGACCTTTTTCTATCTCCTCGGCATCCAGTGTGTCTTTGTGGTCTGCAGAGGAAAAGCTGCTGAGACAAGTACTGCCCTGTAAGGTCTATGAGACCAAGGAGAAATGTTTGCCAGTCAACTGCCTAGTGCAGAATAGTATCTCTTCATTGTAAGGACAGAGTAATCTTTTCTTTGTTTCCTGTTTTCTTAACTAAAAAACATAAATGGAGGAGGAAGGGATCAAGAAGGGCAAGGCACAGAGGATTGTGGAGCATGTGCTTGGAGGGGACTCCACTTTGTCCTTCTTTCTTTCAGCATCAGTGTTTGTGCAGTGTGCCATTGGGTGTGGTGGAAAGGGCAGCAGCTCCCCACTCTGTAGGTGACATGTGGGCCAAGATGTTAGTGTGTCATTGTGGCCCATGACTCTCACTGTGCGGGGTGATGGGGACATCACCACACGGGTGCAGGTGGGGATGGAGGCATGGGTTGCGGCACGAGCACAGCCGTTCCTCTGGTTTGTGGTGGTGACAGTAGCTCTCCTGCTTGCAGGGAGGGTGGTGAGTACCAGGAAATGAGCTCTTGAGGAGCAGGAGTGCATGCTCCTGCTACTGTAGCGTTCCACACATCCCACCTACTAATTGGATGAAGTGTGGGGGTCCAGCCCTTCTTAATTTCCTGGCCACTATCTCTGCTGTTTATTTCCATCCATAGGGGTGGTTTTTCCATCTATAACAAAAATAAATGCTGCCTCTTGCCTCAAAAATGGGGTAGGAGCAAGAAAAAAAATAATAGAATGGAGATAAAACAATTGATTGCGGAAGAAAAAGGATAAAACCAAAGTGAGGGCAAGGACCAGAGGGTTAAAAATAAAGAGCTGGAGAATGCCAAGCAGAGCTCCCCTCACTGCACTTTTTGGTCCTTGAAAGCAGCCTGAGACCCAGCAGATATTGTCCATTGGTGTTCCCTCAGTGACAGGGTGAGAGAACAGAAACAGGCCCTACTTTTGTCAAGAACCCACAACAACCTTCTTCCTGATAGGCGGCCAGCTTCTCCAGGACAGGAGGAGCTTAGAGCCATATTCATTTCCGCACAGATTTCCATGTGCCATTGGTAACAAATGATGCCATTTTCTGTCAGGGACCAGGAGGGACAAGCCAGCTCCTAGCAAGTGACCCATAGTCTTCACTATCTGCATAGCTGCTCAGCATGATCTCTTTTGAAGTGCTGATGTTCACAACTGCATTTGCTCCTAACAGCACTCTGTGCTGTCTTCTTCTTTGATATCACCTTCTGACACCTACATGACTTTGAGAGTTTTCTTCTTTTCTTACACCTTGCCATTTCAGTGCAGCACTCTGCACCAACTGGAAGCTATCAATCAGCTATGAAAAGCCTTCTTGAAGCAGCAGAAAGCTCTGCCAGATGCTATATCGTGGACAGTTGGTCGTGGAGATGTTTCTCTGCAATGTAGAGATGTGAGGCTTGTCCCGCTACCTGCTACATGAGGTATTTGAGTGCCAGCAATCCCTAGCACAGAGGGCATTGCTCTTCCCATCTCAAATGAGCATCAGCCAGGTTTAAAACTAGAGCAAGAGCCTCCATGCATAAAGCTGCAAAGAAAAGACTGTCACTACCAATACCACGCAGCTTATAAAGCATTTCAAAATGCAGCGGCTGGGGCTTTCACCCTGGCAACCCTGAACTATGCTGCTGGAATTTTGGGGTCATTTCTATATTCTGTGGAGTTCTGGCACAGTATTTCTTTATATGGAGTGAACCTATAAAATATTTACAGTACAAAACAACTGTGGATTTGTCACTGTAAATGTCACTTTCCAATTACATTAGGGCTCATGCATGAGGAAAAATGGTTTTTTCCGCCACTGTGAAGACACAGCTTCAAAGAGGTTTTGAGGAGCTGCTATTCAGAGCTGGGCCATGAAGGCAGGTAGCTCTCACACTATTTTAGCAATATGGACTGCAGTGTTCTTGGAGTACAGTTGTTGCTGTTACTGGTTGTTGTTATAATATTGGTTGTTGCTATACAATTAATTGTTGCTGTAGTATTGATTGATACTCTGTTACTGATTGCTGATAGTAATTTGTGATAAATTCCTATATATGTACACTTTCTTAATAGTGAGTATCCTTGCTGACCCGTGATCTGACCTGGCCGAGGTGGTCTGCCTAGAAGTGTGACTCCTCTGCAGAGGGACTGGTCTTAATCTGGGAAGCAGAGCTTTGACTGCTTTACAAGGGACACCACGCACGGCATTTGCTCTCCGCAGCCTAGACACCATCTTTGCCTGCAGTGTGCTCGTGGGGTTTTCTTCTGCTTTTAGCCATTCCTGC
>NW_010108996.1:8779-22140 GCF_000699245.1 Pterocles gutturalis
TGTAGGAGGAGGGAGGTGTGTCCCTGCCTTCACTGTTTGCAGCCCCGGGACCCAGAGCCCCCTCCTTGTAGCACAGGAGGTGTTTGGGAAGAGGCGCTGGCTGGCCACGCAGCAGAAAGCCTGGAGCAGCAGGCAGCATATGCAGAGTTGCAGCTGCCTGCATGCAAGGGAGGATCTGCCGTGGTAATCCTTGGGTGAGGGGGGAGGTGGAGAGTGGGGGGATCAGGGTTGACTTTGGTCTACTTTGGCTTTGTTGTTGGGGAAAGCGCCAAACCCCATCAAACCAGAAATGCGTAAAACCGCACTGAACAGAGACAAGTGGTTATGGTGAGGTGTTGCAGAGATGCACATTTATGGTTCAAGGCCTTGTTCCTGCATGGCTTTGAGTGTCTGAGATAATGTAAGCTACTACATGGGTGAAGCTGGTGTGGCCCACTCCATCACTTCCCAGTTCCCAGTAGTGGCTCCCTGCAGAGTCCTCTCTTTGCTGGGGCTGGCTGAGGTCAGGGGAAGGCTGCAGGGACACTTTATGTTCTGCTGCTGGCACAAAATGTTTCAGGACAAAATTATCCTGTAATGAGTACTGAATAAATGCATGGTATGGACAAGGAGCTTTTTGATTTACAAATTAGTTTTACAGAATAACCCCAGTCTGCATTTATTGTAGCAACTAATCATGGTCTTAGACACGCAAGAATGAGCAGAGATACATATTTTAGAGAGCCCTTGGGCAGAGGAGGAGACAATAACAAAAGCTTTCCCAATCTTTTTTTGAATAAATTAACTTTATAATGGGTATTTCCCCAACTCTTTAATATCTGATCATCTCGGGTGTTTGGTGGCAGTGGTCTGCTGGTCTGAGTGTCCTGACTGAAAATCCTTTTGCCCTTTCTGCTGTTAGCTCCTCTGAGAGTGCTCATAGGATCACTAATGACTCTAGAGGACTCAACCTGAAACAGAGAGGTGTTTCTTCTGACTCAACACTCCTGCAACTGAGTCACCAGGTCGCCCATGCAGCAAAAAAAGGCCAACAACATACTGGGCTGGGTTAGCAAAACTATAGCCATCCAGCTGAGGGAGGTGGTGTCTCCTCTCTATTCAACCCTTTTGAGATCACATTGGGAGTACTGTGACAAATTTGGGATGCTCCAGAGTAAAAGAGAAGCTGGCATACTGGAGTGAGCCTAGTGAAGGGGCAGAGGGCTGAAGCATATGGTGTACAAGGGGTAGCTTTGGGACCTGGGTTTGCTCAGAGTCGAGAAGGATGTCTAAAACTAGATAACAAGAGAGTGTGGAGAAGACAGAGTTGGACTCTTCTCAAAGGTGCACAGTTAAAGGACAACAGGCAATGGACACAAGTTGAAACATAGGAAATTCCAGCTTCGTAAAGGGAAGAAAATGTTTTGCCATGAAGATAATAAGGAACAGATGCCTGAAGAGGTTATGGTGTCTCCATCCTTGGAGACACTCAAAATCTGACTGGACATGACCCTGAGCAAACTGCTCTAACTGGACCTTCTTTGAGCCGGAGGCTGGACTAGAGACCTCAAGAGCAGCACATGACTTAGATGACTCTAATGCTTTGAAGGTGAGTTTCTTTGTGTACTTGTAATACATTCAGTTTCTGTAAAGCAGGCAGCTGAACCAAGAATTTATTCATTTCCTATTTAGGTTCACGTGTGGTTTCAGTTGTTTCAGTTTGGTGAACTCTCAGTAAGCTCGAGCCTGTACCTTTGGCATAGACTTCTTTGCTTAATTTTGTTGGCAATAGTCATAAGATCTTGTCCTCTGTGGAATGACTTTGTGAGTCACTGGCACTGTCACGACTGTGGTCTCATTAAAACACTAGAAATCCATTCTACAAGAGTGGATAGAGCTTTTAGGCCTTTGGGTCTATAGCAGTGCCGGCTATAGAGCCCCAGTGTCATCTTCCTTATTTGTACTTCCATAGTGTCCTCCCTAGTGCACTGGCCTTGCTGTATTCTTGTCCTCGTGGTGTCCTCCAGCTGAAAATAGAAGTGAAGTAGCTTTAAATATAGCTGTTGCCCTGTTTCAGCATTTTTGGTTCCCTGATTTGAGTCAGGCTGGAAAATAACTAGTCCTTATGACACAAGAGCAGGGCCATGCAGCTAGGGAATGGTGAGGGTGGAGAACTGTTTAAGCTTTCCCAAGGAGCACTACCTAGAGCGTATAACCAGAGCTGCAGGGTTTGGTTCTGCAATATTTGTGAGTCAAAATGCCAACTCACCATCACCAGAAAGATCTCGCTCCCTTTCTAACCACCTGCATATGGTTCTCTCTCTTCCCCCATTGCTCCTTCTCTGTCACTCATCTGATTGCACTATAAACTCATGCAGCTTGCTAACATAGGAAAAGAAACACCTTGCTTTTTCTGAGTTAATTTCCAGAGGTGGTCATCTGAATTGACTCTGCATGTAGTCAGATAGGAACAAGATCTGTCTCGAGGTAAGAGGCAAGAAGAGAGGAGGACACAGAATGAGTGCATAGGGTCTCCCCTTTTTGGCAGCAGTGATCTGTTAAATTAGCACATGTCCTGTTGTGAAATCTTATTTTAAGCCACTTTACTTAGTTTTACAGTTTAACCTCTGTTTAAGTAAGGAAAAAAGCCTGTGTTAAAGAATCAACAGGATCTTCCTGCCCATTGATTAAATGTAATCTTGAGTAGTTTCTTGTAACTCCTTTTGTACTGATGATTCCAAAGGCGGGGGGTGTTCTGAGTTTTGATGTGTAGAAGAGGTAAATAAACATGATGCTGATGTGTCATTGCCTGGCATCAAGCTACAGCTTAAGATATATAATAATAAGTTGTGTGTAGATCACCAGGGGACATCCAGGTCCAAGGGAAGAATTGCCTGGGTCCTGGTGTTGCAAAGTTAAGGTGAATCTTTTCAGACTGGTCAGTATTTAAGGGACACAGGGAGAATATATCCAAAGTGTGCTTCACTTTTCATGCATGCTTCACTTTCAGGGAAGACTGTCTTTGGTGTGTAGTGCAATTCCACAGCATTTTTAGTTTCTATGCTCCTCCATGCCTTGTCTTTTAAGTCTCTCTTGGCTTTGTTTTGTTTTGTCTTTTTCTTAATCGAGATGTGCTCATAGTTAGTGTTTATGTGCCTGTCCCACTTCCTTCCAGTTAACTGACTGTGGAGCTCAGTATAACTGGCTCCTATTCCTGAAAAATCCAGGATGTGTGTGACGTGCAGATGGAAGGTCACCTCTAGGAACATGGCATTGAAGAGGAAAGTAATGGATACATCTGCTTCACCCCCTTGCTTGGATGTGAAAGTATCATCAGGTGAGAGCAGCAGCGAAGTGGTATTTATTAGCTGTTACTGCTATGGATAGAAGTCAGGACATTTAAATATTTGAGCCTCTTGCAGCCTTGGTACGTTGTCTCTGTTTGTAACTGAGATGTATGTGCAAAACCCTGTACAAAAGAACAAAGATGAAAGATATAGCCATAGTGGTCGACACCTCATCCCTCCTTTGCAGTACTGGTGTGGGGACCAACATGTTTGGGATCAGGCAATGACTGTTAGTGGAAGATCGTGGAACAAACTGCTTAGGTGAAACAGTGGTAAGACTTGTTCTCATGCAGTTGCTGAACTTGGTTCAGCTTTTCCCTAATAGGTGGTATGTCTTGATCCAATATGTATTTAGCTGAGGAGCGATTTTAATTATAGCAGATCCAATTCTTTCAGCCCATACCTACTTTCTGGTCATACAAACTTGCAGACTTACAAAATCTGATTTAGCTGAAATCCTGGGGGAGGCTGAAGGGAAGAATCTGGTTTCAGTATGTCTACTGTAGAGCTGATGGAGAGAAGGAAAGGACAGCAAGCAACTGGAATTAGGTACCCAAGTTTGCTGTTTAAGCCTGGGCAAGATGAATATCACCCACCATGTCACTGTTTTTCTGTAAATTAGTGTGTGTGCAGCACTGAAGCACTTCTGTCCTGCTACCCAGCAGAAGTTTTTGTTCCTTAACATGGCAAAGACTGGATGCTTTTTGCTGTTCTTTCTCTTTGAGTTGCAGGCATCTGAAAGGAAGGACACTAACTCAGAAAACGGTTGTCACACTCTGGTAAAATGTGAAAAAAACCAACAGAGACAAAAGAACTAAATGTGACAATCTAGATAGAAAGAGACTATGATTTAACGGATTATCTGTGCTTCTTTTACTTGAGTAACTAATCTGTATCATTTTTTCAGATCTTTAGGGTGAAGTTTTGCATGCTTACTACTTTATATGGAGTAGCTCTGTAACTGACCCATAGGCTTGAAGTCTGTATCAACATAACCCATTCTTGTCTTCATTGCTTGGGCAAAAAAGTTTATGAGACTTGCTTTGTGCTTCTGATCAGCTCCTGTGCTTGGTGTCAGTGCCATGGAGGGCTCATGCTAAGGACTGGTGTGTTTGCGTGTGTGCATCGTATACCTGAAATGACACTGTGCATACACAGCTCCGCAAGCACTAAGACAGGTGTCAGTGATATCAGATAAAGGAATATGGCCACCATCCTTAAATTAAAACTCAGATGTTGTATTAAACTTGCCTTGTCAAGGATACTACAGAGGTCCTAGAGAATTATCAAGTAATGCAGAAGAAAATGGGAAACTGTAGGTGGTGTGTCATAAACCTGTTCCTGTCCTGTTTTGATTTCCAGAAATGTTCTCTGTTACTGTATAATTATGTTGGGAAGGCAGACTTTCCTAGCCAAGCCTGACAAATGTTCAAAAGTGTCTCCTTCCCTGGGACAGGAGGATGTATTTTGAAACAGGAGGGCAAAGAAAACAGAAGATGAATGGGGATTAAGGAAGGATCCCATTTGATAGACAAAAAAAATAATCTCTCTGAGATGGAGACGGAGTAGTGAGGGCAGAAACGCACGAGAGAGAACTGCACATAATCAAAAAAACTCCCAAACCCTAGATCAAGGTTCTTCTCACAGAATCTCTCAGAGAAGCCACAGGAAGTGAAGCACTAAGTGTGAACATTCAGAAATTCGGGTGTCTAAGGACCAGCCAAGAATTTGACCTTACACTGGAGAAATGACAGCAAAACCTGGCCTTGTCTAAACAGATCAAATAGGTGAAGGGTGAAAACAAAGTTAGCAGTCACTTGGTGACAACTTTGGGGGAACTTTACAACTTTGGGGAGGAGCAAACTAAGTGAAGTAAAAACGCAGAAGGCTCTGAGCTGCTGCGAATCCCTTCCTTGGCTTATTGAATAGCTGTTTGCAGTGCCTGCAGACTGCCTGCCTGCTCTCTGCACTTCTTCCCCTGGGAAAAAAGAGGGAAGAAGAAACTCTCCTGCTGCCTTGAATTGGGGCAATTTCTTCTGTGCAGCACAGGGTCTCAAGGGACTGAAGGATGAAATAGGAGGGGAACCCCTCCATCCTCCAGAGTTTGTGTCTGTCGGCAAAACAAATGCTACCAGAAGAGGGGGCAATGCCATTGCAGAGGGAAGTCTTTGTTGCAAAGGGGTGTCGATTTTGGCTGAGGAGATTTTAATTCTGTCTTACATAATGTAGTTTTGTGGCTGGGGCTTCCTCTTTCTCTGTTAGATGTGACTTATGTGGGGGCAGAGGGATGTGTACAACTTGAATTTTGCAATGCAACAGAAGGAAATGAGAAAGAGGATTTCGATATATGTTGATAGGTATTTCTGGTGTAAAAGGAATTAAACTTAATTCACTAAGATAAAATGAAAGATATAGTCTATCTAAAAGAAAAATGGTACACTAATGTTACATTATATTACCCTTACGCTACAGTCAAAAGCGAATAGTAAATTTCAAGCAGGAATCCTGAACTATTATGCATCAGCTGAAGTATGAAATGCTGTAAGAGATCTCTCTCGCAAGATGAAATGCAGTGAGAGTTCTGAGAGTGCTATCTGTATTATAAAGCTATTTGGCTTATCAAAAATCTCTAGTCTGTCACTGAAAACAGGTGGAGTGGTGATGGATACACCTGAGTACAGTTTTAGAGCAGATTTTAAAAATAGCCTTGGCTACAGCTTCAGCTGCTGCTCTTGAAGCGTCATCTACATTTTCTCATTTCTGATGCTCTCCATCGACAGTATCTCAACTTACATCCTCATACAGAATGGTTTGTTTCAGGATGAATTTTGTAAGTACTGTATCTAGAATACACTGAGACAGGAAGAAACTGTTAGAGAAACAGTTATGCATTGAACTTTTTGTACCATTGAGCTTAATTGTGGAGATCATAATTGTCTGTGATAGATAACTATAGAAATTTGGAATGTCTGCATCTCACTGCCAAAGCAGTGCAATTTCATCTGCCAAGGCCAGATCCATTTCCAAGGATCTTGCTAAACCCTTAAGTAATGATGCTATCCATGTTTTTATTAATCTGTAGGAACATGCTTGTCTGTAAGTCCATGTCCCTCTGGCTAGTTTTCAGGTCTGGCCTCGTTTCCTATTCCAGACTCCTGTCCAATATGGAAATTAAGTATACTTTTGTAATCTAACAGGGTGGGACAGCGCAAGACAGATCATTCACAGCATCTAGTCAAGTTACAGCAGAGCTGAAATTGTGTCTTTCAGACTTTCAATTTGAAATAAGAAAGAGAGAAAAAAGTGAAAGTCAGAACCTTCATCCTTGTTATCTTGGGTCTTGGGCTGTATTTGAGAATGTAACTGAAAATGAATGCGATTGCTTTTACTAGTCATGCTCTGTGTTGTACAATGGATATTAAATCCTCCTGAGACTTGCAGCTTTGCCATCCTTGTCACACGCACATGTGCTTCTCAGGGTCCACAGCCTTCTTTGAAATACACAGAAGCACCGTCAATTATTTCTGAGTAACTGATTTCTGTGAGATGCTTCTCATTTCCTCTGGTCATCTGCTGGGGACAGGACAATTTCCAACTCACAAGATTGTTCTAATGAGTTTTTTTCCTTACTCCATCTGAGAAAGCTGTGAGAAAGTAACATGTCAAGGTATTTTCCCTTCATATACTGCAAGAGGATCTATTATCAAATCATTGTGCCAATATTAGCCATCTGTTAATTTATCTATCAACATGCCCACTGCTTTTTTAGCTAGTGCATCTCTAATGTCTCTTGATACCTTACACATCTAGAAGATAATATTAGCAAGAGTTTCCATGACAAGGCCTTTGGACTCTTTGGTTGAAAACTGATTGTAACTGTTATTTCCTGTTAATGAAGGAAAAGAGTGCTTCTCTTTTTCCCAAAGTAGAAGTTTGCACCATCCAACAATCTCCTTCCCTTGACATAACCAGGTACGTAGTTGGAATACAAATGACAACAAACACAGAGGGCGGAGGGTACCTCAGTCGATGGGCCAGGTAACAGATGTGCCATTCCTTGGCCAACAGTGCAATCACAGAGTCACATCCATTTCTTCTTTCCCTCTATCAGTTCTTTCTTGTCTTGTGTTTGGGTTGCAGAGAAGGCATCTTTTAATCATATATTTGCACCTGCTAAACCAGGCCCTGATCTGTGGCTGTGACCTCAGTACTAGCACTCTGAGCTGTGTTCAAGGAAAGGATTACACTGTAAAAAGGACAAAGCAGAATATAAGAAGGACAGAGATAACAATAGCAGCAAAACCTTCCTGGGTATTGTCTTGCTTGCAAGCTGCTTTAAATCTCAGAGCCATTGAGTCGTTACACTTCCTTTTGCTCAGATTGAGCCTGAAAGTCTTGCATTCTCCCACAGAAAGCTGAGTAGGATCTGGTGACTAGCATGTGGCAACCGTTATTCTTGTTATGTAGTTTGCATGCAGCCAAACTGCTTTGGAAAGAGAGCTTCGCTGCAGAGAAGTGAGTTGTGTCAGATCAGATGTCAACTGAGTCAGAAATACTGGCCCATTTCACTTCCTAGAATAGACATTGTGTTAATAGTCCTTCCCCCATCCACTAGCAGATCTTTTTTTTCCAAAGAGAAAAAACACTGATAATTTTTTTATCAGCAGAATAATTTGTGTAAGTATGAAAGGGAGAAAAATGAGATAGCAGCAGGGAACTGCACTGCATTGTCACAAGAACATACAATTAAAAGGGCTGGAGTTCGGGTAGACTCTGAATTCAGGTAGAGATGGAAGTTATTACGTCCCATAAGGGTAAAATACACATCAATAGGTGAAGAATATAAAATACTTTAATTCATTTCCTCTGGGCTATTACAACTAGACCTTGGCCCTTTCCATAGAGAGGCACTGATTTACTGTGAATGGACGAACTCCTTGTGTTTTGGAGGAGCTTGGCACAGTCTGGTGCCCAAGCTTTGTGTACTACTGCCGCATTTCCAGCCACAATTATCTGTAAAATTCTCCTTGTGTAGTTGTGCATTTCAGAGCTGAATCCAGAGCCCCAGGTCTTAGCTGCTTGGAGATACAGCCAAAAGTCCACCTGATCATAAAAGTTTAGATTTCAAGCTAAATTTTTTTAAAATTAGGTCTGGAAATTAGGGAACAGAGACTGAGCACCTCAGTCAATGCTAAGTGACAGGGAACCACAAAGTGTAGCATTTTTTTTTTTTTTTAAAGAATATCTTGTATCCTGAAACAAATGCATAGTTTCTGAACAGGCTTTATTTTTAACACTGGACTGGTTTTCAATGCAATCCTGACATATGTTACCCTAAATCAAATTTTTATCTTAAAATTGAGATGGACAGTTTATTCATCACTTCATGCCAGCTTTGTACTTCGCCTTTTCTGCCTCCATCCTAACCAATTCTGATACACTTATGGACAATAAATGCATTCCTGTGTAATTTCACTAAGCTAGTCCATGCAAACTTTCTTAATCATCTCTTGTAAGATCCATCCTCTCCATATTCTGGCTCTGCTAGGTGTTATTCCCTGTACTTGTTACAGCTGATGTTCAGGTTCAACATGGGTGGCTTGAACTCTTCATATTACTACAGATAAGGGTGTTTTTTCCTACAGAATGGTAGTAATATGTGGGAATAAAGAACTGGTGGTTAGCAAAAATGTAAACTGACATTCAGGTTAGAGAATGATTGTGGCCAAGTGAGGCAACACTGCAGAAAGCCCTGAACTTTCTGATGAGAAAGCATGACATCACTGTCAGTTCATCAAAGAATTCACAGAGCTTTCTCCATCCTGCAGATGAAGGAGAGAGCCATGAATAGCACAATTTTAAGTTGGAATGATTCTGCACCATGTAGCGGAAAACACATAAAACCTGAAGGTCAGTAGGATGTAAAAACAAAACTGAGGTTATGTAATCCTTGGTGATTAAACAGGAGCTTGCTTACAGGATGGAAGCATTTGCTCTCAGCAGTGTTCCCCCTTCAGCAAACCGAGTGCGTTTGGTATGTTTCAGCGTGCTGTGCCGATCCTGGTGGGCCGGAGATTGGCAGGAATATGTCTCACCTCTGCTGGAAATATTCATCCAATACATTCTAGGACTGCACTATTTCTTTCTATAGCTTTGCTGGACTTAGTGGTTCCCTGTCACTTAGCATTCACTGAGGTGCTCAGGTCTTTCCAACTGCTAAACTCCCAATTGAATTCTTGTTATTAGTCGGTACCACTGCACTTTCTGCGGTTCCATTTAATTCAGGTTTTTTTTTTTTTTTTTTTTGCTACAGTCCTCCTCAGGTCATGCAGTTCTTACTGCGTGATGCTTGGATTTTCACCTGTTTTGATATTGTCTTCCAGTCTTGTGTTATTCAAATATAACCTTATGTCACTTTGGACGTTACTAGCAGATGTATGCATTTTGCAACAAGTTCATTACTGAATGTATTAAATGGGATATTTTTTTTTCCAAAAAGCTTGTAAATAATTTCCTATGTGGAATCCTAGTCAAATGTTTTAATAAAAACACAATTTCAGATGAGTCAGTCATCTCCTCAGAAAAAGCTGACCAGGATGGGCTATCCTTGTGAACATACATTGTGGTTTTTTTCTCCCATTGACCTCTGTGGTTTGTATTATTTTTTCCATCAAAATTTACTTGAAAACTGCCTATGTTATTGAGGTGAGTCTAGCAGTCTGTATTTTGTCTAGGTAGAACAGGCAACAGATCTCAGAGATTTTATTTGGGGAGCGTCAGCTCTGTCCATAGCAGTCAGTGATTCTCCAGAAGCCCTGTGGCAGAATAAATTTCATCTGACAGCAAGTGGAAGGTGCTGTCCCTTCATCAAGGCTGCATCCATGCTGTACTGGCCCTTTGAAGAAGACTGGGTCCTTTGGAGTGAACAAAGCAAACGGGAATGATCAGATGCCCCAGAGTTGTCATATCTACCACCAGCTTTAACACGAGCCACAAGAGGGTTGTGATCCGGAAGGGTCCTCTGGGATCATAGATTCCTACACAGTACTGGTGTCTCATGTCAAACTTCACTAAATGGCATTAATTATACCTGGTTTTCCTGTAATTAATAATTTAAAGATTATAAAAACAAATTACAGGCCTATGTATGCTCCGAACCTGCCTCTCACACCCGAGGGAAGTGGACGCTATTCTCACACAGTGAAACTGCATTGAAAACATCTTCTTGGTCTCTCAAGATCTTTTGTTTAATTAGCTATCACAGGTTGCTTTTGCAGATTTTTTTTCTATAAGGGTGATTATGTGATTGGCATTTTTCTAAATTTAATTTGCATGATTTAGTCAGAATCTGGCCTTAAACAAACATCCTCCTGAACTGGCAGAGGGACTTCCATAGGAAAATCAGCAGAGCTTCAGCTCAGCCACTGAAACCAAGTCTGACTTCCTTACTCCTCCCGTGCCCAAGCTCTACAGACAAGGCACAGGCACCTTCAGCTTTCATGAAACGGGTCTCTGTGTCATATAGCAACCCAGTACTAAGGAGAGAGGAAAAACTACTAAACACAGTAAGTCAGGGAATGGACAAACAGCATGTAGTCTAGACAGACTGTGCATTCAGTACATGAAATTGATACCTCCTGTACTGAGTTTTATTGGCATAAAGTAGCAATGTGCTATTTGAAGTGCATCTGAATCAAAATTCCTGAGGGAAAATAAAGATTTTTTAATTGATCTGACCTCTAATACTGCACTAGAACATACCCTATGTTCATTTTTATACTGTTAATTCTCCCAGAGAATAACTTTTGTGTCAATGTTTTTTCCATTTTTTTTTATATCAAAGTCCTCTAAAGGCCCTTCTGTGTTCCCAACTCTACCATCTGAAGTGCTCATTACAAATTCTTGTAAAATACCAGTTCAAGTTATTTTCTGGATGTTATGTTATCCTCCTGGTTGTCTGGTAAAATACTACATATTTTAGACCCCTTACTCTTAACATATGTTATAGAATAATTAGGGAGCAAATAGGAAATATTTAATGTGCCATCTCTAGCTTGTAATGTTTCAGCAAAGTTAGACTGTGGGCTACTTTTCCTTAATATCATCAGTGCATATTACTGATACACAACTGAATTCAACAAGCACGACTTCTGCTTTTGAAAACTGGATCTCTCTTGTCTTTTCCAGTTCTCTCTACAGTCTAGATGGCAATCACGGAGCCAGCCAGGCTCTCCAGAAGCCTTTCATTGTATCCCATTGTGAAGTTCTTGTCAAAGAAATTAAGTAACTACAATTGCAAGATGAAATCCTGTTGTTGATTTATGAGACAAGAGAGATGACTGGCATATTTCAGTTAATGGTAAAACATCTCTAAGTGTTGTTGCAATGCTGGAAGTTGCTGTTAAATGACCTGGAAGATGGTGAGCAGAAAGTGGGAAAATAACTTACATCTGAAAACAAATTTTGAGATTAAGTAAAACATGTTAGTATGACAATTGCCACCCACAAGTCTTTACAGTCACCTACATTATTTAAGTTAAAAAAATGAATTCCTAAGCACATTAAGAACATGACAAAATATTGGGTCTTGTGTTATTGTTTATTCCAATATTAAGTTTCCCGATATACAATATTCTGTTTGTATCTTAATTAAAAAAAAAAAGTGTGTTGAAGCCCAGTGTAGAGAAACTGCTTTCTCAACAAACTCCATATTTTTCTTCAAAACTACAATTAATCTGTTCTATAAAAGAACGTTATTCTCTCAGAGGATTCCTGCACAGTAAAAAGAATTATTTGTTTAGTTATATGTCTGGTTGTTTGATCTTCAAGTTTTGTCCCAGCACTCATAATTCTCCCTTTTCATGATGTTTTACAATTTGCACTCCCTTCCACTGACTTCCTACAGAATATGTGTTTATGTTCTATGTTTAAAAGAGGCCCATGGGACTGAGCATTTGTCATACATGTTTGTTGCTGTGCTTTTTCCTTTTCTATTTGAAAATGTGAAACTCTGTGTTCCTAATTTCTGCCACAATCTAAAGCTTTTGTCCTAACTTAGTGTCCTTTAGAACTCATTTCTTTAAACCCTCCCTCAAGCTGTGCTACAGCTCACGTCAGAGCAAAACACCTTGGCTAGTTTTAAACACATCCATGGTCTCCATCTCTAGCAGATAACCTAGCATCTTGGCAACACTAGAAGTGAGAGTTATTTATTTTTCAGTGTTTTAGTTTCTGATTGGCACTAATCTGCCTTAATCTCCAGGTGAATTTCCCTTTGGTGACTTTGTTGAGGTATTTTTGTCATAAGGCTACTTTTTCTAGTAAACCATGCTGATTTCCCAAATTCAAAACTGAAAGCTAAAATATGTTTCCAAAAATATGGAACTTCAAATATGTTTGTTTTTTTTCTCCGTATTCTGGGGTTGTCCAGTTCTCTAAAAAGATTAATATGTGTATATAAACACCCACAAAGTCTGGAAGACAAATAATCTCTTCTTTTAGAGGTGAACCCTCAAGAAACTTCAACCTCACAACCTCACACTTTTTTAGGCCTTTATAATTATGAAAGTTTTTAAACTTTCATCATACAGTCATAGCTACTATACAGGCACATTGCTGTTCAGCTCATGAAGGAAAGAGAACGTATTTTACAAGTATAAGCTACCTTATATCAGATCTACACTAGAGACTAATAATTGACCGATCTGCATCAAGAAAATATCACACCTAGACAAAATAGTTATACCAATTGCAACACAGGGTTCAAGCACTGGCTTAGTTGCAGGAAGCCTTTGTACCACTCACTTGCACTCAAACCCTTGTCTAGGACCAGGAGGAGTATGGGGGTCTGTAGGAAACTCCTACCGGTCAGGGCTACGCCAAGCATTTCTGTTCATATAAAAGGGTCCCTTTCTTAAAAAGAAAGTTGTAGGTGAGAGAGCAAAACTGGTGTTTTTAAAAGCAAGCTGTGGAGTTTAATGCCAGCTCCTTTTGGGGCTTGTTGAGTAGGTTTTCTGTAGGTTATTTTAGTACTGA
>NW_010108997.1:0-3371 GCF_000699245.1 Pterocles gutturalis
GCGGGCAGGAGGGCAGGGGTACACACACCCCAACACCAGCCAGCACCGAGCACAAGCTCTTCTGATATGATGCTCCTAAATATTTTAAATAAATCCTAAAATTTTGGGGCAGCAAAAGAAAGATGCCAGCAGGGTACTTCATCAAGATGAAGAGGATGTTTGTGTTGGTAGAGGTTGGATGGGCACACATAAATATGTCCCTGTAACGTGCTTTATCCTGCTTTGCCCTTGCCAAGTCTGGTCCTGGAAGCCAGCTCAACCAGCCCATGGGGACCAGGAGGGACCGTCACCCTCCTGCTGCCCGCCCCAGGTGATGCTCACCCACCTGCTCCTCTTCATCCACCCAGGTTTCAAAGATTTTCACGACAGACTGATTTTTTTTTTTTTTTTTTTTTTTTTGCTTGGCTTATTCTGCTTATAAATGTATTCCGTGGGTTGGTAACATTTATATCTTCTTCCTCCACGTCTCACCTGCTGATTCAGTCCCCAGGCAATACGCCGAGGAGGGTATAAACCGAAAAATCTTCTGGGACACAGCTCTGCAGACAAACACACACATAGCTAAATATATCCACAGCCCTCCCCTCTCCCTGCAGCTTTTCTCCTATTTTCAAATTTTTTTATTTCTTGTATTTTTAAATGGCAGCATACAGGAATGGCTCCTGAACAGGAAAAAAAATGTGCTCAAATTTTTGCCCTTTTTTCCTTCTTTCCTGCTTCTGAGCAGACTGACGCACTCCTTGGGAAAGCCTGGATGTGCAGGAGCCCAGAGCCAAAGGGGTACATCCTATGGGGGCTATGGCATGTCCAGCATTTTGTGTTTCCAGCAACATCCCCAGCCCTCCAGAGCAACGATTTCCATGAAGCCAGCAATCCCACATGTTGGATATTTAGTGAAAAAAGTTATTTAGGGGTTAGCTGCATCCACGTGGTTTATTCACCGCATTGTTGTTGCATGAAGAGGAGAAGAACACTGATATTTGTACAACCAGGGTGCATGAAGAGTTATCATTTTTGTGCAACTTTTTTTTTCTTCAGTGCAATACTACCGTCCCCACATCGCTTCTGGAGGCATTACGGAACCTGGCTGGGAGCCTGCAGATTTCCGTTCGGTGTTAACAGTCCGTTCCAAGAAAAAGCGGCTAGGAAATGTTTCCTGACAAACTATGGGAAAATTTCACACCAAGAGCATTGGGAATCTGTGGGCTGCAGCTCGGGGCTGCGCTGCCCATGGCATCACATCGCCTGAAATGAGACACCAGTGGCCCCGAATACCACAGCACTGTACCAGCTGCCGCTGAGGAGAAACACAACATGAGGGTTTTTTTCCCCAAATACAATGGCAAGACCAGCACGGCCATTCCAAGGATTCAGGGTCTCCCCCATGGTCATGAAAGCGCTGAAATCTGAAGGATGCTCAACTGGGAGCGGGATGAAGGCTCTGGCTGACTCCAGGCAGGGTCCCAGGCCCTGGTGTAGCTCTTTGGGATGACACCAAGGAGAGACATTTATTTTTACACGCTATTTTGAGTTATATTTAAAGCACTCACCCATGGCTCCGGGCACTTTCACAATAATTTCGTGTGAGCATTAGCATCAGGGAGTTCCTCCATGTTCATGTGTCTGTTTCCCAGGCTGTGGGAGGACAGTGGGATGCAGGAGAGCATCACCCTCTGGTACCCAAGGAGCCACCAGCCAGCCATGCTCCTGGGCAGGTAAGTAATTTCTGTTATTTATTCTTGAGAAAAAGCTTTATATTTCTTCAGGAGGATTATTCCTGGGCTGGGGATATGGTAAGGAGCCACAGCTCTGCTCCTTGCTGCTGTGCTTTAGCAACTGCCACCAGCAATGATGGCCTTGAGTGATGCTATTCCCCTGTCCCGTCGGAGCATCCCTGCCCTCGCAGGCACTCCCAGGAGAGCTCTTTTCCATCCACAAACCCCGAGGACGAGCCAAGATGAAGCCAACACTCACCTACAAACAGGAAGATGCAGCAATGTTTACCAGCGAATCGAGGGTGAGATTCTTCCAGGGTGGAGAAAAAAAAAAAAAGAAAAAAAAGGAGGAAGCTGAGGCATGCGTACCAGCTGGGGTCAGGTACTCACACAGTCACCAGCATTTCCTGCCCAGCAGCATTCCTGCCACGGCTCTGGAAACTGGGTTTGTGAACCGTCTGGGTTTAAAAGAGAAGAAATAGCGCTGGAGTATCTGTCACCTTTTATTTTCCCTTCCTGGCTGGTGTAACCATGGCAAAGAGCCCACGCTAGCCTGAGATCCGAGATGGCAGGATTCACGCCAGCCCCCATCCCTTTTTGGATTAAATCGCTCAGTGCTGCTGGGAAAATGTCAGGGTTTGGTGTCTGGGCAGAGAAGGGAAGACGTTCTGCTCCAGTGGGTGAGCGATACCTGCTCCCGCTGCTCCATCCCTTCCTCCGGCACCAGGCGTGTGGCTCATTGACAGGAGGATGGGGATGATCGTACGGGAACCCACGCAGGCAGCTATCAGAAAATGAGCTTACTATAACTGCAACATACGCTGCGCTGAATGACGAGACCTTCCACCACTACAAGAAGCACTTAAAATATTCTGGAATTTAATTACAAGACTGTGTATGCTTTAAATGCATGAATGTGTGATGCAGGCTGGGGCTGTGGTGAGGAAAACGCTTCTTCCACGTACACTTGAAGGGTCTGGAAGGGAAAATCCTTGGAGGATGCGGTGGGACAGTAAGTTGGGATGCACGGAGACGTGTTGTCCCACTGCTACTGGCTGGGATGCCACCAGGAATTAAAAAAATTAAAATTAGCAAAGACATATTAACAGCTACCAAGTTTTTTGGGTTGAAGCCTTGAAATAATGCTTTTATTCCTAAAAAAGCTTGCAGGTACCTGAACAACTCATCCCGTTTCTATGTCACCCTCTCACGTGGCGTTTGTCAGACAGACCCAGGGTTCATCCCTGGCTAAAACAGATTGTTATTATCTTCCGCTGAGTTAAATGCCTCGGGTATTGTGCCTACAAAAAATGAAGATGCGCTTAACATAACAATGTGGTTATAAGCTTAATGGCAGGAAGAGAAAACTCAGGGACAAGAATTAAAGTGCTGCTCTTACAGAATGTCCCCAGGGAAGGATCCCTGTGTCCGGGATACCCATGAAGGCTCCTCACCCCCAGGGTTTCCTGGCAGGAGGATGAGCATCGCAGCAGCTAACGTGCCAGGAGACAGGGAACCTGGACGGATACTACACTGATTTGTAGTGGGTTATTATCTTCCTACTTTAACTAACACTGAGAACTCAAATGAGGAAAAAGAGCACGTGTATTTTCCCAGCAAAGACACAACTGTTTGGTAAAGAATTTGATCCGCAAG
>NW_010108997.1:3386-15795 GCF_000699245.1 Pterocles gutturalis
CACCCCCCGGAGCCAGCGCATCCTCTGTGTCTGTAAGAGCTGGGGATGGAGCAATATTCCTGCCCAAAATCCCCTGGAGAGGCCAGGGCCAGCCTGCACAGCAAGCCCAGGGTTTACAGGATGTGGAAGAAAGCCAGAGCCATCGTTCCAGGTTTGACAAAGGGACATTTGCTGGGCTCTTCCCACTTTCCATCATATTCCCACCGCTGCTTCTCTGCCCAGGGCAGGGCTGAGATAGCCCCGCGCACGCACCCGAGGGCTGGAAGGTATCGTTTAGCACAAAGCTATCGACAGCTTAGAGGACAGCCAGGTCAGAAATGAGGTTTGCAGGGTAAGTACGGAGCCGGAGAACACACACGTCGTGCCAGGTGACCCAAGCAGTGACTCACGCCTTGCCGCTACGTCACGCTCGGGATCTTTCTTACAGGGAAAAGCAACGGCAATGACTGTATTTGTCTCATTTTAAGTGTGGAGAGAATTCAAGGGGCTTTTCCCAGGGTTTTAACCTCTTGATGTGATTTCCAAAGCTCTCAGGCTCCTCATCAGCGTCAGGAAGTTTTGGGAAGGGCTGAGCGGAGATCACAGGCACGTGGGCGCGTCCCTCCGCATCTCGCCAGCAAAGCCTTCGCCTCCGGTTTCCCAACCTGAGCTGGAAGGGGACAGGGTGGCAAAGCCCATGAAACCATCCTGACCTTCTGGCCAGAGGCTGGGCTCAGGGGCCAGAGGTCGGCAGGGCTTCCCAAGCACCAGTACCTTGCTAGGGAGGAGGGACTCAGCGAGACCAACGACTGCTTTAATTAAATACGGCAATATCACTAACCCGCTGGAGTTCATCAAATTAGCGTTGCAAATGAAAAACCGCATTGGCCTCATTTTCCTAGCGCAGTTCCAAGGGAGGGGAAAACAGCATTTTGCTTCTGAAGAGGGTGTTTGCTTTTCTGATAAAACAAAACCTCTTCTCGTCCCTCTGGAGCTTTGGCTCTGTTCTGTTCTCACCAAAATATTTGCTTTGGCCCTTCCTTGTTGTTAGGGTACCTATAGCGAAGGTTTTTGATGTGATAGCGGATTGCTGCAGGAAGACGAGGGGAAAGAGGGAGAAATAGGGGACTTTAAAAAAAGACTTTTGGGAGGAGAAGATGCCGGTAACCTTCCTCTAGCGCATAAATCATTTCTGCAGTTCAAAATAACCCGGTATCTGTGCCGGTTGGACCGCTGCCATGTATTTCCTTATCTTTCTTGTTTGCTGAAGGGTGACTCAGTGCAAAGCGAACACGGTGCCCGCAGGAGCGCTGCTGGGAATGTGCTGATGTCACCGATTGCATCGTAGCCCAGCGCTCGAGGGTTGGGAAGGGGATTCCCACCTGCCGGAGAGGAAGGAAGAGGAGCGATCAGCATCCCTCCGCCAGCACCCTGGCTCCTAGCCCAGGCCACTTTCCTCGCTTGTGTTGCATTGGGGGAGAGTCTCTTAAACAAACAAAAGCCGTGCTTCGAACGCAAGGGCTGGTGTCCCACCGGCATGGGGGGAATGTCCCTGTCCCCAGAGGTTATTGCAGCATCTCGGTGTTGACTGAAGGCTGGGGTTTTCCTAGGAAAATCCAACCCCTCTTGTCCATGTCTTGGTCCCCAGGCTCTCTGCGCTCCTTGCTGGGATCCTGGGGATTTCTGTCTTCCCCGTGAAATGCTTGGGCTGGATTATACCCACCAGAGCTTGAGATGTTGGGAGTTTTCTGTCTTCCCCATGAAATGCTTGGGTTGGCTTGTACCCACCAGAGCTTGAGACATTGGGAGTTGCTCGACTTTATTTCCACATCCCTATTAATCATCCCTCTCATCCCCTCTTGAAAATTCAAGATTTTGCAAGGGTGAGTACAATTAAGGAGTCAGGGAGCATGAATCCCTTGAGGTTGGATGGTCTCTAGAGCACAGTGGTCCCCAGGAGATGCTCCTCCGTTTCTGGCATTGCAGAGGCATCGCTAAAACTGGCCACCAAGCTTCTCCTAGGAAGGGAACTGAAGAAGCTGACAAATTAACAAATTAATTCACAGGAAGGGACAGGCAGTACAGGAGGGCTCCCATCGGCTCCGGGGCAGAGAGGACACTTGGTCTTAATGCCAGTGATGAAGCAACCCCGCGCCTTTGCAAACACTTTGACCAGGGTTTCACAACCAATTTCTCCATCTCCGGCCCTGTCGAGCATGAACTCCAGTGCGGGGGCAGTCCCACCGTGTCCTGACAGCCGTTATCACCCCATGCAGCCCCCTCACATCCGTTTGGACCTAGGCACGGATAGGATTAAACATGAGAAAAATCCCCCCCCACAGTTTTCCTGTAATTACTGTGTTACTTGATGCCAAGAGGATTCCTCATCAGGACCTGGCGCTGTGCTGTTCAAAAGATCTGGCACGGGACCTCCCCGGCATCGGTTGGGGAGCTGCCACCCCCATAAGATGGAGTTCCTTGCTCCCTATGGTGCCCAGGCATTGATGTCTCCAAAATTAACAAAATTGATAAATCCTCCGTTGAGGAAACAGGGAGTTCTCAGGACTTGATTCACTGCTGGGGACATGAGCTGGCTTGCCCGGTGCAACCGCAAGCTCCACGTGTGGTTAAACCAGCGCTGGGGAGGGGACACCAGCGTGACAAATGCCATGTCCCTCCTTGCCCAAGCCCAGGAACCAGCTGTGCTCGCTGGTACGTTAGCTTGACCCTCCAGCAGGTGCAAATCCCGCCCTTTCCAAGCTGCCATCCTTTCTGTAAAAGCAGCTGAGTGTGCACCCAGTTCCCCTGGATCACCGCAGGGCTTGCACCACAATCCATCCTCTGGCCCAGGCTTTGCTCCCTAGTGCTGGGGTTCAGTTCACTTGGGTTTAGTGTCTCCTCTTCTTGGGGACAAACAGCCAAACACTGCCTGGACAAGCTCCTCGGTGCATCCCCAGGGTGGGCATCACTCCTGTTGGGTTTGGCGTGGCTTTGCACCAACCACCTTGTAAATTTTCTTCTTTTGTTACTGACTGATGATTAAACCCAGCTTGACAAAGCCCCATCTTCCCTCCAACACAACCACAGCCTCTACCTAAGGGCAAAAAGCCACCTGCTTTTGTTCATCCATCTCCAGCTCATCAGGGCCAGGCCCCTCGGGCTGAGGACCATTGGATCATCACCTCTAAGGTTTTCAGGGTGTTGTGGTTTTGACCCTGGCTGGCAGCAAAACACAACAGCTGCTCGCTCACCCTCCCCCTTCCCGGGGATGGGGAAGAGAATTAAAGGGGTGAAGGGAATTGTGGGGTGCGATAAGAACTAAACAACAAAAAAACTACTACTTATAATGATTATAATAATAGTAATAGTAATATATATAAATATACAAATGGGTGATACACAGGGATGCTGCTCACCACCTGATGACCAAGGCTCAGCCCGCTCCCAGCCAATGATCCTGGAGCAGGGAGAGTCCCGAAACTGCAATCCCAGAACAGAGATCAGAGCCCAAGTGTCTGAGAAACTGAGATGACCCTGAAAGAGGGGGGACCTGGAGGGAGACAACCCGGAGCAAGAGAGAGAACTTCTGGCCAGAGCCTCAACTCTCTCCTGGGCATGCCGGGCTTGGGGTGGAACAGACCGTGGGCCAGTTTGGGTCTCAGTCCTGAACCTGAGGTCAAATGCTGGGATGAAGCACAGTTCCTTGACGTGCTTCTGAGATTTTGAACCAACACGGTTGGGTTGAACCCACCAGGCAGCTCTCAGGGAGCTGGCAGGGAGGCAGCAGAGGCACTCACCATATTTGGGAGCCAAAGCCCAGGCTCACAGGAGGCACTCAGAGCTCTTTCGGAGGTGGTGGCAATGGGTTCGTCCTCACAGTGCCCTTGTGAGCCTGGGAGTTACTGTGAACCTCAGATAAGGAACGATGCACGGAGACGTGAACCAGCTTGCTCCAGGTCCTGCTGGCAAACTGGCAGGAGAACCAGGAACAGAGGAAGTCTCTTTTGTACTTGGAGCAGAAGATTCCAGAAACCTTAAAATTCACCCATTTTAGTGTCTAAAATTAGCTTTTAATTCTTGTCAGCTCATTGCCCTCTCTGTCGTGCTCATTTCAGTAGGAGAAAACTGTTGCAAGACCATCCTTCTCATTTCCCATGGATGGGGATTCCAAATACCTTTTTTTGGGAGAAGATTTACCCTCCATCCCCTGCCAATTTTCACAGGGATGAAATTGCGAAGCAGCACTGTGCCTCTGACGCCGAGCACCCAAGCAGGGATGCTGACCCCACCCAGGCATCCCATTCCCACCAGGAATAACCCCCCCACCATGGCATGAACCAGCTTGGCTGCTGGATAATCCTCTCTCCCCATCGTTATTTATTAGGCAGGAGGTCAGAAGCGATTTCTGTGCCAGATGTCCCCCCCAGACCCATGAAAACTATGCGCCGCTCCAATTAATTTGGAAAATACAACTGGAAAAAAAACAACTATGTAAGCATTGAGGGAACCAGACCCGGCTCCTGCATGTATCTTTCTTTATGAGAGGTGTTTATATACTTATAATTAATTGTTGGCTCATGGCAGAAAAGGTTTGACTTGCACGGACAAGTCAGAGGGAGGGAGGAAGACCTGGGATGGGAAGCAGCGACGTGGGAGGACGCAGCATTCTTTTCCCACGTGGAGGAGCAGGCAGGACATGTAAATTCAGCTCTGGAATTTTTGCTCCTTACCTTTTATGGAGACAAAAAAAAAAATGAGGCTTTCCTTTGACTTTGCAAATACATGTTCCAGCTGAAATCCAAACCCGCGCATTAATCCCCAGCCGCGCGCGTGTGCAGCCGCTCACCTGGATGTGCTGAGCATGGGCTTATGCAAAAGGCAAAGCACAGCTCGAGGCTCCAAAAGGCTCCCAGACCGCTCCGCGCCGGCTGATGTCATGGTTTTATCTGAGGACAGGCTTTAGTTCTTATTGCTCAGTCTTGCCTTCAATATGAAATAACTAAGCTAAGTAATTAATTTTTAATGCATCCAATATAGGCAAGTGAGAGATTTGGAGTGATTTATGCTACTTCCTGCTGCTGCCAAGCTGCTCCCAGGCTTGGAGAGGGAAAGGGGAATTTTGCAGCGATGCTCGAGCCCTGCACCATGCCCTGCTTGCCCAGCAATTCCCTGCACAGAGCCCAGAGCAATGCAGGCGAACCCAGCAACACTTTCCAGAGGCTCAGAAAGCCCTGGACTCCTCCATGTCTTGCCGATGTGGAGCCCACATGCTGCTTTGTGGGGTTTGGAGGTGAAGGAATGGAGCAGTGATGTCCTGCAGGTTCCCTCCAACCCTTGTTTTAGGATATAGCAAGCTGCAAATAAAGTGAAGCTGCTCCAGCAGCCTTTGCTTTCTGTAACCTTCCTGTAAAACTCGTTTTATTTAGTAAACAGAAATGTAGGAAGAAGAGATTTAAAATTTTGAATCATTCATTCGCAAACATCCAACTACAAAACCAAACACAAAAAGCGTTAGAAGACCAGTTAGACTTTTCCGAGTCATTTAATTAGAGTGACTAACTTTCCCTGTTTATGGAAATCTCAGGGTCAAAAGCGTGCGAAACCTGCTGCAACCAACACTTGCCTAATTAGCTTCGCATTTGCCTCTCTCTGAAGGGAGTCGAAGCGCGTGACCCACAGACGTTCACACTTTTTCAGCCTAATCTGGTTGAGGAGCTGCCGAGGTGGGACAGGCTCCCCCAGTCCGCTGCCCACCACCATCCATCCAGCTACACCAGTGCCTTTGGACCTGCGGGTCCTGGAAATGCTGCAGGGTGAGCCCATATCGCATCCCTCCGTGCACCACTACAGCATCTTGAAGGAAGCAAAAAAATGGAGCAAAACTCTGCATTTCACCCTCCTGGCTGCAGGCAGCGCAGGTGAAAATCAAGGCCAGGGTCACCATGACCCAGAAATGTCCTGCTTGACCCGAGGGCTCGGTTTAAATCTCATTTTTACGTTGCAGCTCCGGTCCCCAGCCTCACTCGAGCAGCTCCTCCTGAAGCAGCAATCCCTCAGTGCCGACACCGTGGTCACGCAGGACCTGCCGCAAAAATGAACAATGTTCAGTTAATTAGAAATTTAGGGGCAAGGATTTGCCTTTGCAGCTTTTGCTTTTTCCGTGATTGGCTAGGAAGAAGTTTAATAAAGTTGAACACTTACTGCTCTTATTTTGGGCCAGAAATTTAAATGCCCAGTTCCTATGGATGTCCTTGCACCTCCCGAATACCCACATGTCCCTGCAAAACACGCTGCTCATCCCTGCTTCTCGCTGAGGGTTTCTTCTCTCCGCTATTTGCTTTACAGAAGCGCCGGGCTCTGTCCGTGCAAACCCCACCACTTGCAGCTCATTGCTCCTGGAGGCAAGCTCACGGGTGGTTTGGGTGTCTGTGGCTGTCCTGCCAAACCCTACTGCTTCCCCCCTCAAAAGAAAAAATTCCTGAGGTTTTTCTGCAGATCGCAGCCAGATTAATCACCGCCTGGCACCACAGCTACCAGCTTCACAAGCCTAATAAGCAGAGAAATTCAGCACAGAACTTGGCCCCGCGACTTTACGGTGGGAAAGGGCATGCTTATGGGACAGAAAATAATAAAAATCAATGGCCAAAGCGGGTTAAGAGTTTCAAATGGCACTGAAAAAATTCTTGCTATGTTTCCGAGGGTCTGTGCTGCTGCTGCCCCGGCCGCTGCTGTTACTCATTCACATGGGCAAGAATTACAAGTATGTCTGTGCAGCCAGGAAAGCTTTGGTTCACCGAATATTTGAGGCTTGGTGTGGTATGAAGGGGTGGGGAGCATGGCTCCAGCTGGCAGCAGTTCCAGGAGAGAAGAAACAGTTTTCCTCGGGACAATTAAACAGCCTTGGTGGTATTTCTGCCAAAAAAAGAAAAAAAAAATTATTTGCTGAGTTCTTTCTGCTCTTCAGCTATAATTTAAAGCCGCTTTGCCTGCAGGGAAGCGCTGTGAAGTGCAGCGTTTGCAGGAATGGGTGAGGACATGCAACACTGACCTAATCCACTTCCCTCTGCCCTGGAAGCTGTTCCCAGCTTCTGCCTTTGGCCCCCAGAACCCACTGGGATAGGGCAGAGCTGGGTGAGAATCGGGGATTACACAAGTTCACTTGGTTTTTCCACCCCAAAATAGGATTAAAGGAAAAAGGATTTCAAAATTCCCCATGAAATCAAATCCATCCTTTGACTGAAGTCAAAATGTTCAGGTTTACACATTTCTTGTATATTTCCAAAAATATACTGTAAGGAAATCTTGGAATTGACTTTATCATTAAAAAAAAGTTTAAATCAGAATGTTGCAACCAGAGAGGTTTGTTTTAGAAAGTTTCTAATATAAAACTTCACTGAAACTGAAGCAGTTCTGCAAAACATTTTGCCTTCAGCATATCAATATTTCTGATGGAAAAACCATTCTGTCAGAAAATTTTTACCCAGTTCTAGGCTAGAATTTCATACCAAATAGTTTTACTGTCTCCCCAGCAACTGAGACTGCTGATCCTCTCTAACAAATTTCCATAATTAACCTCCAGGAACTGAAAATTAAGCCTTCTTGTCTGCAGGGTATTCTCAAACAACGGCGAGAAATCATTTCACTCAGAGCCAAAGCACAATAAATTCAATAGGATTTGCTGCACAAATTTCAAAGCATCTTCAGATCAGCCCAGTTCAGATCAGAGTTCAGATCCAGATCGATTTCATACAACTCTGGATGTTTCTTCAAATTCAGATGGGCCTTTGAAAAAAATAAATCCCCAAACAATTCTTCCTTTTTTGTTGAAATCCAATCCAATATTGTCATCCAGATTAAGGAGTTGTACTCTTTGATGTCTGTGGATAGATGTACTTCATAAGATGTTTGTGCTGATTTTGCACGAGTGAGGAATGCACAACAGCTTCAGGAATTTAGACAAAATACCAGAGTTAAAGCTGTGGGCTCTGAATCCTCATTTTTTGGCTTCTCACATGCGTTCTTGCTCACTGCCAGCTGTTCTCTATACCATCCTACAGCAGGACACGTCCTTGAGCCGCACGTGATTTCACGGATGGCAGAACACCCCCGACGCGCGATTTGTTCTTCCTGCGAGCACTAACAAATCATACATAATGGAACAGCAAAGCAGCCAGCGTCCGATTTGCATGAGATACTTTTACTGTGTTTATCCAGGAGTTTTCCTGCTTTAGATGTATTCACCCAAGAGGAATAAGTCCTGCTTCGGGGAAGTTTCAATTTGAGGCAATTCCCCAGCTGGTGGGTTAAGGAGGTGAAGCAGCAGGAGCGTATCTGAGCCCTGACCCCTTCTCCTGGCAAGAGGTGGCCCCAGATACCATTTCTCTGGGTCCCGATAAATCAATTTTCCTGTTCTCAAGACATCAAACTTTTCCAGAGACAGAATCAAGGCATCTGTGTGAATAATCCAAGCAATTTTTGTGGCTTCTAGAGCCTCCTTATCTGGGTGGTGTGTTGGGAAGAGGGCAAACGCAGGAAAAGGGTGATCACCTCCCGCATGTCCTTATTTCACCGGCGTTGCCGTAGACTCCACATGGAGAAACCATCAACACACGTGCCATCCCACTGGTGAGAGGTGAATAAATGCCTTAAAACAGCCCACGTGCGTAGGGCCCAGGAGCAGACACGCTGCGGAGCTGCAGAGCAGCACACCAGGCTTGCAGGACGTATGGGATTCCCACTTGCACGTGGATAATTGCAGCACGGTCAGTATTTTAAAATACCTTGCCCTCCGTCTTCAAATCCTCCCTAAATTATTAAGGGATTTGAAAACAATTTTAGAGTGCTTCTGAGTTTGTTAAAGCATCGCCCTCAGCTCCTGAAGCTTGGAGGAGCTGAGCTTTGTTTCCCAGCCAAGCCTTGGTACTCAGCAAACTGTCAGACAAGTGAGGGAGACTCAGGGATGTCTTCAACTAATTTTACGAATTTATGGAATTCTTTCTCAGCAGTGTAGTTACGGACAGATTTCTAAATGCCAAAATGCAGATTATGAAAGTATTGAGCTTCATTTTGGTTTCAGTTTGTAGGTAATTAGTATATATTTTCACAATCCCCATTGTTCCTGCATATTACTATACCACCGTGACGAAACAGGAGATGCTCATTTTCATCCTACCGTCATCAATTTTAAACCCTCATTGGAACAGAAGAAAATTCAGTTTTGGTTTCAGCAACCAAAGCTCTGGTCTCTCGGCAGTGGGCTGAGCTGCGAGTGGCAGTCGAGTCGCTTGAGCCCTATTTTTCCCTAAGGGAGATTTTTTTATTCCCTACCCAGTCAATGTAGAGCAGTGCTTTCTGATTTTAAGTCCTAAAGCCTCCTGGCTACACATGAAAGTAGCAGGAGCCCTGTTTTAAACATCTGCGGTGCTACATCCTGCTAAGTATCGGGAAAGAACCAAGGCTCAACCAGAATTAGCGGGTACTTGCGACCTTACTGCTTCTGGTCTCCTCACATCGCGTCATCTCATAAGGCAAGGCGAGAAGTAATTTCTTTTCATCTGTTAAGAACTCAAATATGACACTGATAAGTCCTGTAGAAGAGGAAAGCGATAACAAGCGGGTATGTGTTGAGGAGAAGGTTTTGAATAGTGTCCTTAAATGAGGCAGGGATTACACGCTGGCCTGTGAGGAGTACAGATGTTTCTGAATAGCTGCTCATTAAGGTGACAATATCGCTCTGTGGGCTGAATAGCTTCTCGGGAAAAAATAATACGTGATCGTGAAATTAATGACTCTCACCACGTACTCACAAGGGAGCCCACGTTTCCGACACACAGGAAATACGCATTTCCTAATACACAAGTGTTTGACCTTAAACCTTAATAATGTTCTTTTAATGTTCGTTCCATTTAGCTGCGCACACGCATGCAGAAACGAGGAGGGAATGGGATGGGTAAGGTTCATGTTTTATGTATATTGTTTAATAATTTCCACAGACGCTTTAGTCGTTGGCATTGCACGGAGAGATATTCTGATGGCAATTTTAGATTTAAATAATCAAGCAGTCATTTTGATACTAAAAGCACTTGTTCTCGACTCCTTTATTATAGTCATAGAAAGTGTTCAGGCAGATTACTTGTGAGAGGAGAAAAATGTGGTTTGATATTCCCATAAAATCTTATTCTAGATCAGTAGTCATTACCACAGATAGTAACAGACTGTATATATGTTCTTCATATACGCATAATGCTTTCTCGGATAGAAAGCGGAGAAACTGTGAAAGTCTAGAAAGGAATCAGGTCTGAAGAAAAATGTGGAATTCGAACTAAGCAAAGCAAAAAACCTCTGCCTTATAAATCAAAATCCCAAGTGCGTGTGAAAAATACTGATGGAAATGTTAACTCCCACTGCGTTATCCCCCTAGTTATCAAGATATAGGAAAAGGCATTAAACTTAAGAGTATGACATGAATAATAGTTTTACGGGGATTAACATATCTGGAACAGCTTCCCCAAGGAATGACAACAAGCAGGCGGTTTCGGAGCAGGCCGTGGTATCTTGTAGCTTATTGACTGTCACAAGCACCCAAAGTGCTGCAGGGCACCCCGAAAGCCTCGGGGTTTAGCTGGGTGACGCTGGCAGCCTCCGGACCATAAGAGCAAACAAAGCACGTAAATGTGATATTACTGGGAAGCGTGCTGATGAAAGCTCTGTGGTCATGATGAGTAAGTGTTCTGTACGTGTTAAAATTTCCACATTCCTCACATAGCTCGATGAAGCAGAATTTTCCACATGAGCTGTGCGAGGGAGCTATCTCTCCCAGCCCTGGTGTGCGGTGCCCAGGAGCACCAATTCCTTCTCTGGCCACCCTGGTCAAGCCGAGCCACTGCCAAGGAATGGCATCAGCACCGCTTTTGGTGCATCTTGCCTCCATCTGTACAGAGGTGACTGACGAACTGATAGGGAGCAGATGTTCATACCCAGCTCCCACTCAGGATTAACAAAGACCTCTTTCAAGCCCGTCTTCTTCTCTCCTTAGACAGATATGCCTTGGTTGGTGTGTTTTACTCACAAATAATATAAAGCCAGAGCTGAGCCTCCAGAGCTCTGTCCCACCTGCAGTCCACAACACTGCCACATGTTTTGGTGTGGAGTGGAGAGGAATCAAGAAACAGGATTTTTTGCACTGTAGAAAAGATATTAGAGCATTAACTTTATTTTTCCAGGCTTATCTCCTGTTCAAATATACACAGCTGAACAAAAGAGAGAAAACCAACTTGCTGTGAGCAATAAGTTTCCTCACTGCTTATTCACTGTTTGCCCATTCCATCAGACATCCAAACAGCTGAAGCCATGCTGGTGGACAGCAGGGATGGATGGAGACTGAAAAGTAGCTGAGACTAGCTTTTAATTAATCGAAAAAGAGAGACATGGAATGTTGTCTGATCCAACATTTCAGTAAGGCCTTACAAATAACACACACACTGCAAATTTTAGTGTTGTGCTCATGATTTCCACGCAGGAACCAAGGCTTAAATTCATTGTAAAATTCATCAGAGCTGAATAATTTGTCCAGATGAGAACAAAATCAAAAATATTAGCACTGAATTTTGAAATGTCATGCTTGGTATTCTCTCGTCTGCGTCACTGGAGTATCTCCCTGTGGCCAAACATTCAGGAGACAGCAGTGCTTTCCGTTTCAGGATGTTGTAAAACTTTATGGATTGCTCACGTTTCAGCCCACAACTGACACACAGATGACCCTTGGTGACCTGGGTGACTCACTCAAGAGATAAGGAAGGTGGCACCTTGGGCAGTGCTAGGCGAAGCTGGCGGGCGAGGGCTGGGCGAGGAGGGGAGGCAGGCTCCGCTCCAGCCCTCCTGCCCGAGGACATCCACCTGCCATAGGGGAGAGGAGAGGAGCACTTGACGGAGAAGCACGCTAGGAACCACTCTCAAACCATCCCTTGTTCGGTGCTGTCACTTCAGGAAAGATTCACCCTGCGCTGTCACAGCATCGCTGTTTCAGAGCAGCCTTCTGGCCTCTGGGAAGCCGTCATCCAGTTTTGCGTGATTTTATGACCAAGAAGCTAAAAAAAAGGAGCATGTTAATGGTGGGGATGCTTTTCTGAGATCCCAAAGCGGTTCTTACGACCATATTTTGAGTGAAAACCCCCTTTTTGCCCACAATCGCCGCCACCACCCAGCTGAGCAAGGCCAAAGCCCGCGGCTCTCCTCAGCCCGGCCTGGGGCAACCCCCTGAGGGACCCGCGGGCCCAGCACCCCTCACTGCCCCTCTGGAGGCCACAGAACCCTTCACTCACAGGTTCCCTTTCCTAGAACCGAGATTTATAGAAATTTAAGAAAAAAACACCACAGAAAACACCCTTTATTCCACACACCGCTCCTGACAGCCAGCCCCACACCTCCCTGA
>NW_010108998.1:0-2545 GCF_000699245.1 Pterocles gutturalis
ACTTCAACCGCTACCTGACCCGGCGCCGGCGGATCGAGATCGCCCACTCCCTCTGCCTGACGGAGCGGCAGATCAAAATCTGGTTCCAGAACCGCAGGATGAAGTGGAAAAAAGAGAATAAATTGCTCAACTCCTCGCAACTGAGCGCGGAGGAGGAGGAGGAGAAAACGGCGGAGTGAAAGTATTATTTAAACCACACAACAGTTAAAAAAAAAATAAAAAAGAGAGAGGGAGTGAGTGAGTGTGTGTGAGAGCCGAGAGGATGAGGGGGGTGTGGGCTGGCTGCGAGGACAGGGAAAACCTGCACATTGGTGGGACAAGCCCTCTGCAGCAGTGGCAACAGCTAGAAAGTTTGGGCCACCAATGCCATGGACTCGTGTTCCCAGTGATCTGTGGTGTCCAGAAAAAAAAAATCAGGCTTCTAGTTGCGTTTTTAATTTTTTTTTTTCCTTCCTAGACCTCCCTTCCTTCCCACTCCACCTCCTGAGGTAAAATAATGATAATAATAAAAAGGTAAAGAGATAGATGGAAGGGGGAAAGAAAGAAAGGGAAAGAGAAGAAAAAAAAAAAAAAAAGGGACTCCTACCCGTGTTTCTACCCTTGGTGTCACTGTTAGTAATCTGCTAACTCTTGTATTTAATGGAAGTGCTGCAATATATGTCATTTGGGGTGTTTATTGTCTTAATTTTGTAAAAATGTTTCATGCACGGTTGACATAGGTTTTTTGTTTTTTTTTTTTTTTCTTTTTTCTTTTTTTTTTTCCTCTCCTTTGGTAAATTAATCAAGCCCTGGGGTCTTTGCAGTTAGTTTTTCTGGGTTTTGTTATGTTGTTTTTATTTTTTTTTTTAAGAAAAATCTACTGAAAGAACGAGTACTACCTAAAAGGATGCAAAAGCAACAACAGCAGAAGTTATATTTTATTAATTTTTTGTACGTGTTGTGTTTGAAGTTTGTCTTAGGTATGAACATGGAATTCTCTAATAAAAACAAAGTCTTTGATCTCACGCATACCACCCTGTCATTATTATTATTATTATCATTATTATCTTTCCCTTTCCAGGGGAACTTGGCATTCTTAAGGAGCAGAGGGTTGCACAGAAAGCCTTGCTCCTCTCTGTGTGACACTGTCTTCTAATCTGCAAGGACAAGCAACTCCAAGCCACACGGAAGTTACAGTGGAGAGATAAATCTGGTTTTCCCTCTTTTTGTCTAATCTTAAATGGAAGACCTTTCACCAATAGTATTTCCTCGCTGACATTCTGCTTTAGTATCGCTCTTTTTTATTGTTACAGTACAAAGAGTTATGACGAAACGCACTCCATATACATAATAAATCAAGGAAACAGGCAAAAATATGCTCTCATTTATCTACCAAAGATACCTAACATTTGCCTAGCATCTTTCAAACATCTGGTCCCTTGCTCCATATCCCCAAATCAAAGTGAAGTGTATTGCAAAAAAAGTCCAGATTTCAAGGGAATTTGCCCTGCGAAACGAGGAGCTTCTCAGCTCCAGGATTAGAGCCTCGATTTAAGGGGAAAAAAAGGTGGAAAAAATCTAAACTAAGTCTAATGGGCTCTTTTAAAGGAGTAGATTTTTATTTTCGCTTGAAAGCGTTTTCAATGGCTCCTTCGGAGAGGCTGGCTTTGCTCGGGATGGGATGGGGAAGGTTTCTGCTCCGTACCAAAGAGGAATTTCGTGCATACAAACAGTAAACTCTTCCTGGGTTGGGGAATTAAACGAAAGGAAGTGCTTTTTCTGCTGCGGATTTAGGACTGGAAGCAAGCGACCAGTCCAGCCTATTTCGGATATCGTTTTCTGCAGCTTCACAGGGGGGAAACGCCATGAAACCGTATCTCCTGCCTCCCATCCCCTTTTCCCAGTACCCGCAAGAAATACCTATGTATGAATGCATTCTCCCATGCCACAAGCTGGTTTAATGTCAGTCACTTTTAAAATCAATTCATGCAGAAGCTTCACAGCTGTAGGACATTTACTATTATTGCCACGCTTTTCATTGCCCGTAATTATTATAATTATATGTCACTTTCAATATGGCGCATAATTTCCAATGAGTTGCAGACAAGCATATGAAATTCCTAAACTGCCTTGGAGGAAAAAAAAAAAAAAAAAAAAAAAGGAGAGGGAGAGAGAGAGAAAAAAAGAAGAAGAAGAAAAAAAGATAAAGTAATGCTTAACAAAGCCCAGCTCTTTCACGTTTTTACCAATTTCAGAGTGCTTTTGCTCCCCAATATTCCTTACAGGTTAGCAGATGGGAAGGAAAAACCTCGTAGCACAATGCTGTGTTCAAAGAGGAGGCGAAACACTCAGGAGCAAGAATATCCTAAAAGCAACGTTGTCAACCAGTTCCACCGGCTGGACTTTCCCTCCTTTTCCTTTATTTCCCTTCCCCATTCCCCCCCTTCTTTTTTTCCCCCTTCCAGAATTAAGGTGCGACCGCATCGCCGGCTCCACGCTCAGCGTGCAAGAAAACTCGACTTTTCTGACAATAACCACGCGAAACAAACCCAAGCAGCCACGCTCC
>NW_010108999.1:0-2127 GCF_000699245.1 Pterocles gutturalis
TTGGCGGCGTAACACGGGGAGTGAGCGTTTTGTACCGACTCCAGAATGTCCGCTACGAAGACGCTTTTGTTCTTTTCCTGCAGCTTGGCTAAAAATAGCTTTCCCAGAAATCCTTTTTTTTTTTTTTTTTTTTTGTAGTCTTCTTGTTCTTGCCCGGCTCAGGGTGTGTGCTCTGCACCTAACTCCGAGTGCTGGAGTCTGCAGGTGGCTCCCTTGTCATCGGCTGCCTCTGTCAAACTAAATACGGAGTCATGGCCTTGCTGGGCCCTGTTAATCCGTCCTCTAAAGTCTGGTTTTGAGACACACTTTGTATTAATACACATTAAAACAGTCAAGCCAGTTAAATGTATGCGATGATTATAATTACTGGTGTTATTCCTCAATTGTTGCTAGACACTTCAAAGGAGTGAGGATGCCTTAAGTGCAAGGTGAAAGGGAAGAAAGAGGAAGAAAAGACAACCAGGATTTATTGATGGTGACAGCAGCCAAGTCTGCAGCATGTCTTTTTCTTTCTATAGACAGATCAAAACACAGTATGGGCAAGAAACCAACTGTCTGCTGTAAACTGAAGCTGGCTGCTGTGGGTGTGTATGGAAAAGAAAAAACTTAAGCATGGGAGAATGTATTTGCAGGACCAGGGCCAAAGAAATTTGCACTACAGTAGTGAAATATACAGCACCATCTTGAACTCCGAGTCCATACTGCATTAAATGAATGAAGTAGCCCAAACCTCAGAGCTATTAATTCAATGGAGAATGCTGTCTCGAGCCTGAATTTGTTGGGAATTTGGGCTACGGATGCTGTTGTCCCCCTACCCTAGTAGCAACCATATGTATCCGTGCCTTGTGTGTGCTCCCGTGTTATGCAGCGTAGATACATAGTTTGGCCACCTTGCAAATCAGATAAAGATCACATCTGCCTCTGGTGCCAACAGATTAGACTATAAATCTGAGGTTTGGAAATAGCACCTGAGGCTGCGATTTCTGGCTTCTCTAATTGCTTGTCTGGTGATCTTGGGCAATCATTTCATCACTCCCTATTACAGGTTCCTTGACAGTCTTATGTCCCTCTCTCCACTGAAATCATGTAACACCCATGGATTAAATATATCATTTGAGGTTCACACACTGTTATTTTGGGCTGTGTGCAATTGCAGAAAGACACTTTTTTTTTTAATTTTTTTTTTTTGTGGCCCAAGGCAAAAAAATGTTAGTCCTTGAGATTTTTCAGTCATCAAAGATAGGAACATGATTTTTTCTGGGAAACAAAAATTCTGGAGCACAGTTGGGTGGAAAGGTGCAAACCAGATAGCAAATTCAGTGGAATGAATGCACCTGATACTGCAGGTGGCCTGGGAGAATGGTAGAGGACACTTGCTTGGGCCAGTCTGTCAGGAAAACAACAGCTTGGTCTCTCCCTTGAGGCCTTGGAGGAGGTTTGCGTCTATGCTCTTTTGTATTTGTTAATTCTAAGATACTGGGGTCTGGATTGGTTTGCTTTGGGTTTTTTTTCTGGTGTTCTTTGCAATGAGGGCATATAAACATTAAGATTTTTTTTTAAAAGGAAAGGTA
Source organism: Pterocles gutturalis (assembly GCF_000699245.1). NCBI lineage: Eukaryota > Metazoa > Chordata > Aves > Pterocliformes > Pteroclidae > Pterocles > Pterocles gutturalis. Next base: position 1,572 of record NW_010108999.1, read on the forward strand.
TTTCACATTTCCTATTTGAGCACCACTTACCTGACTACCACTTTTTTCTCATTTTTGTCTTGGACTTCCTGCCTTGTCTGTTATTCGGTTCTCTTTTTACAGTTTTCACAGTGTTTGGATCATGAACAGATAGACATGGAAACTGTAGAACAAATCTTGAATAACAGGTTGGCCAGTGTCAACTGAACTTGATGATTGTAAAAGTTTCTTTTCCAAAGGATCATTAAAATCCCCTCAGGGTCTGAAGTTTAATTTCAGGTGCATTTGTCAAATTCTGATAATGAAAATGGGAAACTTTCCAAAGCAGAGCAGCTGCTGGCAGGTGTTCAAGTAATGTTATCTGCTTGCAGCTTAGTTTCATACTCTTATTTCTCCTCCAAGGGGTGGAATGGACCTTTTGTGACAAATCGTTTCATAAAGTTTTAAAAATAATATTTTTTTATCTTTCTAACGTGAATTGTTTTCCTTTCTATGTTGTCAACCCCAGATTTACAGGAGTGTAGGTTCTGCTCCTCCCGCCATCCAGGGGGCGCCGCAGCGCGGCGGCAGCGGCGGG
>NW_010109000.1:0-1604 GCF_000699245.1 Pterocles gutturalis
CACCAAATTTGTCAGGCACGATTTTCCCTAGGTGAAGCCGTGTTGGTTGTCATCAGTCACCTGCTTGTTTTCCATGTGCCTTAGCATGGATTCCAGGAGGATTTGCTCCGTGATCTTGCCAGGCACAGAGGTGAGACTGACCCCCCAGTCTCTAGTATCTAGAGCAGTGCTAGCCTGCCCTTGCAGCTGGGCATACCCCCACTTGAAATGCTCAGCGTTGCCCTTTGCCCATCACCTGCTAGACCGTGTGGCAGCTGGAGCCCAGTCTTGGTGCCTCATAGGGTGAAGCAGGGTGGCATCTCATTCCTTCCCAAGGAGGAGGGGCATGGCTGAGCACGCAGCCGCCGCTTGCCGCTTTGGCACAGGCACTATTTAGGTCCCTCTCTGTTGCTCTGTGTGTGCAATCCGTCTGTTACATCTGAGATTTCTCTCTCCTGGGTGCTTCTATCCATTTTCCCATCAGCCCTGAAGCTCTCTTTTATCTTCTAGTCTCTCTTGGCCAACAGACTGTAATTCATAGGTCATCTTCAAAGGAGGCACAGAGCAGTGAAAGCCCAAGCCCTGGGGTGATGCTGGAAGCTGATCCTCCAGCAAAGCCTGGAGAAGCCTTGCCTTTCAAGGGAGTGCTCCAAGTGTCCTCTGAAACACAAAAACGTTTACCAGGTTACAATGGAGTTATTCCCTTGGTGCACATAGTTAAAACACATGTAAATTTGTAGTGTAGGGGAGGCACCCGTTTTATGACAGGATTATGTACTGGGGCTCTGGGCAGCCTGCTCTAGTGGTTGGCAACCCTGCCCACAGCAGGGAGGTTGAAACTAGGTGATCTTTAAGGTCCTTTTCAACCCAGGCCATTCTATGATTTTACGATACGGTCTTTTTGTTACGACACTTCTGGATGGCAGCAGTCAGATGCAGGTCAGGGCTCTGCAGGTTGTGACCTAGTGAAGAAAAACTCAGGAGAGAGGATCTTGGAAGTGAACTGCCCAGCAGAGGCATGCTCTCCCCAAAACAGAAAACAGCAAATAGCAGGAAACAATTTCAGTCCCCGTAGCTTCTCTCCATTGACACGTAGCCCAAAAGAACTTTGATTTTTGCCTCCTATCCACATTGCTGGTCCTCTGTCAGGTGATTCCTGCCACCTCCTCTCAGCTTTTCTGCTCTCTGGTACTAGCTGACATGAATACTGAGAGAATCTGGTAGCTCAGCTAGCTAGCTTAAAACAATATGATGTTTATGTTCCACTGGAATACATGGTGGAAAACAATAGCCACAGAAATGCAAGCACTCTCAAACCTTTACCTACATGCCAAAAAAAAAGGGTCTATTGGAGATTGTACCAATAATATAAAATCATTTAGACCAGTGTCATATAAAGATGACTTCAATGATATCTTGCAACAGCCTCCAGCCCATTCCAGAAAGATTTAATCTCTGCTGCAGTTAGTGTTTTTTTTGGAACTGCAATTTCTCTCGGAAATATGTTCACCCCAGCCCATATTTACTAAGTAGATGCCAACTAGGCCTGGGTTCGGCGATGGTTACAAGGCCAGTGTTATGGGGATTTAAACAGAAAACAAAAAACTGTACACAAACCAGAGCGG
>NW_010109000.1:1635-4172 GCF_000699245.1 Pterocles gutturalis
GCAGTTCGAAAATGTTTGTATGGGGTGTTTGTCTCAGATTCAGAGATGTCACTTATCTGTGACTCAGACTCTCACCTTTCAGTAAAACTATCCTGTAGAATAAAAAGTAATTTGATTTTTTGATGTTCTTTCCAAGCAGCTCCAAGACCCAGAGAAAGAGCTCTCAGGATGCCAGAGCCAGCGAAGTCCACCTCTGCCCCCAAGAAGGGCTCCAAGAAAGCAGTGACAAAGACCCAGAAGAAGGGCGATAAGAAGCGACACAAGAGCAGAAAAGAAAGCTACTCCATCTATGTCTACAAGGTGCTGAAGCAGGTCCACCCTGACACCGGCATCTCCTCCAAGGCCATGGGCATCATGAACTCCTTCGTTAACGACATCTTTGAGCGCATCGCTGGAGAAGCCTCCCGCCTGGCCCATTACAACAAGCGCTCCACCATCACCTCCCGGGAGATTCAGACGGCCGTACGCCTGCTGCTCCCTGGAGAGCTGGCCAAGCATGCTGTGTCAGAGGGCACCAAGGCTGTCACCAAGTACACGAGCTCCAAGTAGCCAGACACCACCTCTCCAATGGACCATCAAACACCGGACCTTCCGCGCAAGCACAGATAGGCAGCCACAGTCCGGATAAACGTCACAGCTATCTATTATCCACAGCAATTTACAGCCTCGGGATGGGCGTGAGAAGCTGGCTGGTGGAAGAGGAGATGGCGGTCTGGATGTCGGCTGATTTTTATGGTCTGTTCAGGACCTGCAGTGGGTTCTGTGGGGCTGGTGGAGGAGGCCTCTGCTTTCACATCTCATCCAAAGGACTGACCGACTGCAGTATATCCAAACTCTCCTCTGTGCTTGGCAAACCTGCATGTTTGGCACTGGTGGGGGAGATTGGCAGCGGCAACACAGAGGCACTGTCTCTGAAGTCTTCCTGTTTGGCTGCTTTCTCACAGTCATCCAAGACAGGCACTGAGGAGCCAGCGCCGGTGTCCTCTCCCTCATAGCCCGGATCCATCCCGGTGTACGGCGGCACAGCCCACCCCGTGCCAGCAGAAGTGGCATCGAGAGCTACCAGGTGCGGGCTGTAGAATGAAGTCTGTATTGATTCAACAGCTATCTGTGCTCGACAGCCTGTTTTGAAGAGCGAGCCTGGCAGGCCGGCGGATGGCCCGGGGTGCTACCAAGCACTGTTCCTCCTCATCGCTCCCGATGGATGAGCCATCGAGCAGGCTGAGGGTGTGCGTGCTGGAGCTGGCCGCTGCCTCCCACCTTATGCCAAGGTGGATGGACGGACAAGGGGGCATGTTGGGGCTGGGTCACTACCTTCCCCAGCTGCTGCTTTGCCTGCTTTAGAACTTGCCTTGATGTGCAAGACATTGCTAATTCTGCTGCTTTTCAGAGACTTTTCCTTCCTCAATGCTGCCTGGGTGCTCCCTTCCCCTGTAAGCATGGGGGAGATGAGGTGGGGCCAAGGGGGTTCCGTCTCTTGTGGACACTGGGGTGGTGCAGGACAAACAGCACAGAGGTGTTGGGAGGGGACTGAGGAATTGGGAAGGTATCTGGAGCAGGAGCGGAGGTGGTTAGCACAGTGCGGGGGAGAGGCAGGCTCTCCGCAGAGATCACTGCAGGCAGCTCGCCTGGCCCTGCCTTCCCTCCTTTACTCACCAGTTAGAAAGCAAAAGCAAAAACTGGGGCTGGGTGGATACATAGGGACACTTTCCTGCATCTCAGTGATGTTTTAAACTACTTCAGATACTCCCCACATCTTCTCAGACTCCACCGTAAGGTGAGCAATAATAAAATCCCGATAAAAGCCATAGAGATTAGTGGAGGAATGTCTTGGTTACAGGTTTATCTTGCCCAAACTGCTGGATAGCAGAAGAGCATGTGTAGAACTGGTGTGAAGTTGCAGCTTCCTACTCAAAATACAGAATTAGCCAACATTTATTAAAAAAAGAAATCTCTGGTAGGCAGTACCGTTCAGATAAGAAATATTCATGTCTAAAATAATAACTGCTTTCTGGAACTGTTTATGTAAATAAAAAGGGCGGCACAGACACAGGATTCAGAATCAAGTTCAGGTTCTCCCCAGACTCCAAGACCTTGCTTTTAATAGAAAGGTAAATTCATACCCTGAAATAGCAGCCTTTCAGTTCATCTCTCTCTTTCCCCTAGATTTATCTCTATCTTTTTTCTGTACACTTTGAGAGTGATGGGGACCCTTGGCAAATTTTTGTTGCTTTTGGAGCTGTAGGATGCTGCAGCTCCAGAAGATTTGGTTATTTCTTGTTTTTATAGCAATGTTGCAGTCATTTTCCAGTTGGTCTGAGGAAGGGACTGAGCGGACCTGCTCAACCAAGAGCACCTCAGAAGCCCGAGAGCAGCCTGGGGTCCCACACGGTCTCTGTGCAAAGGCAAATGTCAATCTGCACACGGGCTCCTCCCATCCCCCTGCTGCAGCTTGGAATTTGAACCCCCCACACACCAAAAGGGGCTTTCCTCCCATGCTTTGCTCAGTGATGGCACACAGCCACATTTCGTACCGT
>NW_010109000.1:4183-32381 GCF_000699245.1 Pterocles gutturalis
TCCCTGGCGCTATCTTTCAGAATAAGCGAAAGCCGGGCCCCCAGGCGTCACTGCCCTCAAGAAGCAGCTCCCAGCAGTGGTACCTGTACTCGGTAGCAGGGGTGACCTGGACCACTTGGCCAGGACACTTTGGAGGTGACAGCCTTGTGCTTCCTTTTGTTTTCCAATTAAATAGTCAAAGTCAGATACCAAAGGTGAAAATGTACCTGCAGTGGGTACTGTTATTGGCTGGCCTCCCACCAGAAATCAGACAGTGGATGATGCAGAACAGGAGGAGGAAGCTCCAGCACTGCAGCCTCCCATCCCTATGAGCTGCAGGTCAGAATTCACCCCCTCAGGGGTTCCGCCTGAAAGTAGGAATTGGAGTGGAATCAGTCTGCTCCAGTCCAAGCAGTGTGTGCGAGCCAGGACACACATCTCCCAGGATTACCTGGCACAGCCTCTAAATTCTCACTCTTTCAAGCAGAGCAGAGACCTGTCTCTGCAGTCTGCAAGAGTTCAGGAAAATAAAATGAGACGTCCGTCCGGGGTCTCCTGGGCAGGTCAGGAAGCTGGGGACAAGGCTGGGTACTTGGATGAGAGCTGCTGGCCCCATACACATACTCACAGTAGTGGTCTCATTTTCTTCTGCCACTGTTGCCACTCTCCATTTTTGGTGATTGTTTCAGAGCGAGGAGAAATGGTGTTTTAATGCTATAAAAATACTTGAAGGCTTAAAAATGATTTTTATATTGTTTAAGGCCAGGTGACTAAGACTGATCATCTCTATCCATTTATAGTTTGCTGTTACACACATCATTTGCTCTTCACTCTCCCATTGTATCACTTTTTTACTTGCCCCTGCCAATGTGGAGTGGGACTGAGAAACTGATGCAGGTTAAAATGACCTTTTTTTTTTCTTGCTTTTCTTGCAAGCTTCATTTTAACCTAGTTCTGGTGGCTGTGCTTTGATCTGTCACTGTCATACAGACACTTGTGCCAGCCAAGGGAAGGGCTGATGCAGGAAAAGTGAGACTGCAGAGACTTGGAAAGGCAGAAGCTAGGACTGCCACTGAAAGCAGTTGGGAAATTAATGGCCTTACTGTCAAAGGAGAAATGAAGAAAGGAAAACTGTGTCTCCTACAGTGGTCCAGTTAGTGGAAAAGATGTTGCTTTTAACTGCACTGCTCTGGGTGTTAACCTTGTGGTGTCCCACAAGCAGTTTCTCTGACAGTCCTAATGCTGGAAATCAGGCACATCCCATTTCTGCAGATTCCAGAGGGCTCAGGTGTTACCTGAAAGGGGGCAGACTGGGAAAGGGACTCAGCTCCCATTCAGCTACCAAACCGTAGCAGTTGGAGGGTCCTTGTTCAGAAGGCAAGCAGCATGCCCTTCCCGCAGCTGCCTGCTACTGTATAGGCACACACAGCAGTTCAACAGGAATTATTTTGGCTGTGATGAGCTAGGACTGAGCCTTGAAACTAGAGGCAATAGGACTACAAGTTCAAGCATCGATTGCCCATGTAGTTAACTGAGGTGTGGCATATTCCCTGGTAAGAGAATTTGCTGCAGAAAAGGGGTTCTGCACTTCAGGACTTGTGTTTTTAAAAAATACATATTTTCAGCTCTGGAATTGATAAAACATTTTAAAAATGAAGATAATATACTGAGCCCCACTGTCCCTACCTGATTCCTACTGCGATCCCAGCAACATCTCTGGGACATTCTTGTGTTTCACCAATTAAAAAAATAAATCAACTGCAGATTGAAAGTTGGAAAAGGAAGCTGAAAAAAACGTAATATAGCCTTGATATTAACCTCAGTAACCCCTTGGAGGTCCCTGCACTGAGTGTTTTGTTTTCCTGTGCAATTTAAGAGATAAAATTAGCTGCTATGGACCTACTCCTGATTTTTCAGGCTGTTTCCCTAGAAGGGCGCCTGCCCTTCACGAGAGACCTCAACCTACAGAAGGACCAAGTGGCCATGTGCACAGAGGTTTGCTGCTGCTCAGGACAGACAGGTCTTAAGCACAGGGAAAACGAGTAAGAACAAGTGTGGAGGATGCGTGCCTGTCCTGGACACTGCTGCGTGTCCCAGGAGGGGATGCTGGAGCTGTGACCGCTGAAGAGCCCTGGCCAGAGGAGCCACGTGGCTGTGTGCCCTTCTGCCCTGGTGCCAGGCAGCCCCAAGTCATGGCCACCCCTGGAGTCAAGCTTGGCATGGCATCTGCACAGCCCTGAGCTTTTGTCCCATCATAGCATTTCCTGACAGTTTACATCCAGACCAAATTGTTTACAGGGAAAGGATGAATGTGAACTAAATCACTTGCTGCCAGAATTTTGAGAGTTCCCTGGGGCCAGCACCTGGGGAGCAATCTCTCGTGCTTACTCTCCATGTGTGGTATCTTGTGGGTGTAGGTACACAAGAGTTTTTCTGACAGTAAGTGTTATATCAAGTATGATCTGTGTTACATTACTGCTGTTTTACGACCTGTCTTACTGCTGATTACCTGTTTTCTGTTAAATGTATAAATAAAATGTAAATGCCAACCTGTTGAAAGGCAGGTGAGACCCAGCTGTCAGCATGTCTTTGCTTCTGCCATATCCCTGGGCCTCCCCAAGCCCTACCTTTCTCTTTCTCCATCATATTTCCCTCTGGCTTGGGGTGAGAGCAGCCACCTTTCCAGCAGAGATGGAGCCCAGCTGGTCCTGCAGAGGGTCAGTCAAAAACCAGAGCAGCCCCACCACTGGGGGCATGTCCCTCCCAGGGTGTCACTCACCCACATCAGTGCTACATGAGCCTGTGTGTGTTTTAAAGCCCCTCTAGTGAGCTTGCCCCAGGCAGAGCCCAGCCTGCAACCTGTCCTTGCACACTCCTGCTCGGGGTGTGCACCACCTGGCACCCGTCCTTTAACCCCCAAGGGGAAACACTTGTGACTTGCACAGACTGAGCACTGTGAGATCCTGTGGTTGGAAAAGGATATTGTACACATTGAGAATTACCCTTTATCTGAGGTAACCGTTGCTGCCACTAGAAACATCTTTCTTTGGACTATGAGAAGTCTATAGGCAACAAAGATGGAATGAGATGGAGCATCTGAAAACCCCAGGAAGAAAAAGAGCTTCCTTTTAAAGAATGATTGGTAAATACACTCAAGTGAAACACTTATCTGCTGGACATCAGTGTCATAATGCACTCACTGGAGTGGGAAATGCATGTGCTGTGCTAGATGCTGTCTGCTGGAGAAACGAGCTAAGGCTTCAGATATGGCATATAACAGAAATCAGAGCTTTAGAGTTTCTCTAAAGACAGACCCATAAGCTTGACATAATTGTGGAAAAGCAGTATTTGGAGAAAAAAAACAACTTACAACTAATTGATCTGAAGTATTTCTTTCCAAATAAATTATGCTACTTCTGATGTTGATTTCCATTCTGATACCCCTTTGCAGAGCAGCACCCCCACTGCACTTCCATAAGAGAGCTGACACCTGAGCCTCAGGAAGACCCAAACCAGGTTACAAAAGGTAAAGCATAACCTCTAGTCATGTCCTTCAGGGTGCTGGAAGATAACTATATTTTTTCAGTTATTCAGTTAGTTGTTATTGACTAGTTATTCAAAGACCATTAGTTGGACTCAGGTGTCATATGACTGAGGCTGTTGGCAGAACCAGATACAAGAACTCAGGAACATCAAAAGAAACTATGAGAAAAGGAGGTTTAAAATAAGTAAAGAGGAGGAGCACTTTGTGCAACAAGCAGTCCACCTTTTGGGCCCTTTGCCAATGGGTGTTGGAGATTACAGTTTGGTTCAAGAACAAATTCATGGAAAAGAAATCCACTGAGAGTTGCTAAACACATATAAACTATGTTGAAAATTACTAGAGGCCAGGAGAATAGGAGGACGATGTTATTATATGTGTCTGCCCTATTCCTACAGTCTTCCTTGCCTGTTCTTTCATGGCCACTGCTGGAAACAAGATTTTGCATTGGATGCACCAAAGGGCTGACCCAGGTTGTGTACATAAATTCATGTAATGTCTGCTGGGTACTACCCATGAACTGTGGAAGTTTCAGCCAGTTTTCTTAGGCCACTGACACTTGGAAAAAGCATGAAAGCAAGGTTTTTATCTTCCTTTCCTGGGTGCCTCCTGCATTTGCCTTGATGGTTGTATGTATTGTGTTAGCCTGGCTTACATGAAAGATGTAAGAGATGTTTTGTTTCTAAAATAGTTAGAGTTAATAAACACAGATGGTGTGAGAAAGAGAGAGGAATGGAGCTTCTGCTTTCCCTTGTAAAGGAAAGCTGTTCTCAAAAACATTTATAATTTTCTCCCTTGAAGCAGTCAATTTAAAAAAAAATTACACACAATTTCCTGCCTTTTAATCTCCATAATGCTAATTCCCCCCCCCCCAAAAAAAAAATCTCTCACAGAATTTCTTACAGAATTCATTCAGAAAAAAACTCTTGCAGGTTTAACTGTCTCCTAAAGACAGAAGAAGATTGTAATAATAGTAATAGAAATGGGAGGATAATTGGGAAGCCTGTGATGGCAGGGGCTGCTGGTAGATGGTTGTCTTCATTGAGACGGTACTTTGTTGGGATGAGTGTTTATCCCACAGCTACTTCCTTCTCTTGTCAAGGTAGTAAAAAGCCACATCCAAGTGCTGACTTTGGAGATGCAGCATCCTCCCATCTCTTCTCACAAACTACCTGCAGTGTCATGTCCATACGGTCACATCTGGGTGAACTCAACGTTAAGCTCATCCTGCTCCCATGCTGACTTGCACTCTGGCCCAAAATGCAGCTTTAAGTGGAAAACTCAGTGGGAGAGCAATATAAGAAAATACAAATTTATCCCCCCACCCCTTTTGCAGCTGGCATTATGGCAAGAGAATGCAGACACCTCTTGCCGCAGCTGATCTAGGCTAACAAAAGCTGTCTCTGTGGGGTCCACCAGCAACCCCTGGCCACTTGGCAGAAGAGAGCCAGGGCTCTTTTTAGCCGAGATGATTCAGCACAAAGAAGCCTTTATAGCTCAGCAACAGGCATCTCGCGCCTCTTCTCATCACGCCTCTTCTCAAGTTTTAAATACAAGGGGACAAAAGTTCTTACAAACCCCTGATTCTGTCAATTCCCTGAACATATGCCTGTAATGCTGTTTCTGGCATTTAAGTATCTTTAAATGGAAAAGATAGAGCTCTTAGGAATCACGGGACACTGCATGCACCACCTGTCTTTCAGAGCATCTTTCCTGGCATAAGCTAATCACCACTTGTGATACTCTGCATCTGTAGGGCAGGATACAGAGGGACACTGAACAGCAGCAGCAGCAGCAAGTTCCACGCAAGCAGCTGCATGCCGTGAAGGATAAACAGGAGGTCCTCCATGCCAAACCGTATCACAGCAACCAAGAGCCCAGCCATATTTTAAAGCGATTAGAAGTGCATAGATGGCAAGAAGAATTTTAATAACAAAAGGCTGAATAGATGCCAGTTTGCAAGCAGCGGGAGCGCTCTGCTATAGCAAAGTTACACTAGTTACAAAGGAACAGCGGGAGGAAGCATTATCCCACCCTGCCAGATGCAGTGGGGCTTGCAGCATCCTCAGAAACAACCCATACCTGCTGGCTCTGGCAAGGAGCCTCTGCTAGGTAGAGGCAGAACAGAAATTCATGCAGTAAGTGCCCTGTTCACATGAATGGTCAGTTCAGACTGTTCAGAAAGGAATACTCAATTTTTAGGAAGATTTCCTTTCTTTTTGTTTGTAATTTGCCCTTTGGATCACATTTTTCATGTTTTCTTCAGAATCCCAGGGCTTAGCCTGGCTGCGGATAACTTTAACACCCAGCTACACACCTGCCAAGGCCCGAGTGGGCAACAGGTCTGGAAGTGACCTGAAAATATGTGAAGGCAACCTAAATACCTGCAGTTTTTCTCCTGGGCACAAAGATGCCCAAGCATCTGTGCCTGTACAAGGCTGAACAACTTTGTACTGATACTTAGGCCTGGTGTTCTTCCAGTTTCTCTCTAGCAAGCTGTCTTAGGAAGAGCAAGAGCACTGAGCCACTGCTTGCTTAATCCTATACCTAAGAAAACAAAAATCCCAGCTTTTGTCCCATTCTCTGTTTGGATGATTGGGAAAGGGGGCTTGAAACAGGGCCATCAGCTATTAGGTGGAGCACAGAAATTGCTGGCTGTAGACACCTGCTTCCCAGCTCACAACCCTTAGCCCTGCAATTACTCCTGTTCTAACCTGGGACATGCCTTTCTACCACCCCTGTTGAGCTTGTGCAGCTCTTTGGAAAAAATAAATCAGGGAAAATACACAAAGGAAGAAACAAGTGTTTCTGAAGTAAGGAATAATAGGTCAGTACCCTAAAAACTGTTTGCTGTTATCCCTTAAATGCTTAATGGAAAAGGTGCAAGTGACTTGGAGCGGGAGTCCATTCCAGCGACTGCCATCTCCTCCACGCTGAGCATCAGGCACACTTTCACTTTCTAATATTTTTGGACAACTAGGGTTCAATTTAGGAAGTGGGCAAGGGTAAGGGCTTCTTGGAAATTATGTACAACAAACCTCCCACACATTTCTAACAGCTAAGTGCCCGCACATGGGTGGAAACCCAAGCTCTGCTTGAAAACAGAAGTCTTCTTCTTAGCTGGGTCTGACAATGCGAGCACCAGTAATAGGATCATCTGTTGTTGTTGTTGTTGTAGTTGTTATCAACCTTCATAAAAGGTCTTTTGCCTGTCCTTTGAGGGAATTTAACAGTGAAACCCTTGGTATTATTTTAGCTCTGAGAATAGTGTCCTTTCCATGTCTTGGCTCTGTAGTGTTCCTCCACTTGTCAGACAAAGACCCAGAAGAGGTAGGAGCAATATCAGTCAGTCATCTCAGTTCCCTAGAGTCATCCAGATATAAGGTTTGTCTGATTATTATAAAAGATTTATTGGAAGTGTGATGGGTTAGCCCTTGGCTGGGGGCCAAACCACACACCCACTCACACAATTCCCACCCCCCACCCAGTGATAGGGGAGAGAATTAAAGGGGTAAAGGGAAAAAAGGACTTGTGGATTGAGATAAGAACAATTTAATGACTAAACTACAATAATATTGAAAATAATACTATATACAAATATACAAATGAGTGATACACAGTGATACTTCCCCCCCCCTCCCCGACCTGATGACCAAGGCTCAGCCTGTTCCGAGCTAACAATCCTGGAGCAGGGAGAGTCCCGAAACTGCACTCACAGAACGGAGATAACAGTCCGAGCATCCCAGACTGAGAGCTGACCAGGGTGTGGGGGGAATGCCTTGGGAGAGCGACCACCTGGAGAGAGATGACCTGGAGCAAAAGAGATCTGGAACCAAAAAGAGCCGATATTCCGGAGGGTCCTCACCTTGGGCATGACGGGTATGTTATGGAATAGATTATTGGCCACTCTGGGTCTCAATCCCAAACCTAAGATCAAATCCTGGGCTAGTAACTGGGGCTGTGCTCCCTCCCAGCTTCTCCAGTCTGCAGACCTTGGCAGCTGCGTAAACATCACTTTTTATCAGCTTTATTCTGAGCATAAATCCAAAACACAGCATCTTGCTAGCTATTATGAAGAAAGTTAACTCAGGCTCAGCTGAACCCAGGACAGGAAGACATGTGGTTGAGCTGACATCTCTGAACACTTGTGGGATTTCATGGCACGGCACATGTCAAGTTGTGTTTTCCTGTGCAGGGCTGCTCTTCCCCTGTACTGACATCTCCCTGGCTCTGTCACTGAGCACTCACAACTGAGCTTTAAGATGGGGATGTTTATTGCCTAAACCACATCAAGTGTTACATCCTGTCTGCCTTGCTAGAGGCCCGGTTGCTGTGCTCAGTAAGCTCCAGTGTGAGATCCTACTTAGATTCTCAGGTTATAATTAAGTGAAATTTCACTAAGAATTTAACTTATTTTTAGCAAGGTGGAAAAAGTCCTTTTTCGTCTTCTGAAACTCAGTTCTCTCCTTCGCGTCAGCCAGCTGGGACACCTCCACCAGGGTGCCGAGTCACAGGACCGAAGATGGTAGCGCCTTGTCCTTACAGAAATGGGTGTGATATCATCTGGGTTTTGAACCCCGAGTTGAAACAGTGCCCGTGCTGTACTGACAAGCTGAGTCACTGAGACAGCCACAGGGCGAGAGGCCTTGGGCATGGCAAATACACTCACCTGCAATCCCGTCCAAAGCCCTGACCCTGAAGGACAACACACACAGAGCTCCTTCCAGCAGCTCCTGCATGAGCTGGCTTAAACCTGCTGCTGACAGTTATTTTCATTCTTGTAGATAATCTGTGGGTATGGCAGAGCAGTATTTGGTATAAATCAGTTCATTGAAACTCAGCCAACTTGTGTCGGGGCTGAAATAAAACTGAAAAGAATAAGTCATCCATCCCAATTATTTTTTTTTTATTTCAGCAGTGCTAAAATAATTCAAATGAGAGCGGGTCTCGACAGCAAAGAAAACAGCTTCTGTGCCAAAGAGCCTGCTCACAGGCACAGGGAAAGGCTGGCAGGATGGCAAGGGCACGGCGAGGCAGACCTCGCCAAGGGATGCTGCCAGGAACCCAGGGGAGCAGAAAGCCACTGCCTGTCCCTGGCTCCGCTGCCCTGCCCTGCCTCTTGCCGACGCTTGGCAATCTGCTCAGGCTTCAGCAGGTCCCAGCGGTGCCCCTTTGATGAGGTACAGCCTACACATGCACCGGGCTCGTGGTGAGAGACTGCTGCAACACCACCATGTTGATAGTGGAGATTTATGCCTGACTCTTTGGTCTGCTAGGTATAGAAAATGGCTGGTTTCTAGGCAGAAACGAGCCCATAGGGTGTTGTCCGTGACCTGTACTCCCATATTTCATGGTCTGCTACAGCAGGAGCCTGTAGGCAGGACCCAGCAGGCAGGAGTGGTGGCTGTTTCAGTTCACCACTAAAGCCGGAGAGATTGTGGAGCTAAACCCAGCCACCTCTAGCTTAGACTTTACAGATGCTCCTCTTTGATGGAGCAGTGAGGATCCCAACATGTAGAGGAAGTTTTCAGACAGGACACCAGTGTCTTCATCCATTTTGTTTTCTGCAAGTCTCTAGTTGTTTCCAGACACGTGCATGGCATCCGTTGTTGCAGCCTGTGTAGTCAATGTAAAACCACAATGCCAATATCTGCTTATATCCTACCTTGTCCCCCACAGCATTCTAGCTTCTCCAGCCAAGTGCTGGTCTTGTCAGGTCTCTGTTAGGCTCAAAATCCTTTCTGCAAAGTTTCCCCAAGCCTCCCCCTCTCCTGCTCCTCACTGCAGGTAGCTTTGGCCAGCTCCTCCCTACCAGGCAAGGAGATATCTTTTCCCTCTCTCTCTGAGCTCTTGTCTCCAGAAGTAGATTAAACTTGAAGAAATGAGATTTTTTTATCTGTCTCAAGGCCCCTCACCACAAAGCACAGGTGAAAAGGTCTCAAAGGATCATCCATCATACTGCTGTGAAGGAGGAGGCTGAGCACTTACGGTGCAGCTGAAAGGGGAGTTGCAGTCCCCACACACTGGCAGCTGCAAAAACCCAGCACTGATAAAGTCACTGCACTTTGCTTTCTTCTGCTCTGCCTGTATGACTAGTGTGTGTGCCGGTATCTCTCATCACTGAAGCGAAGAGCAATTTCCATACTGCAAGCCAGCTGACCTGTGCTAGGATGAAGTGCCCTACACCACAGACGTGCACATATCTCTCATTTTACAATGGAGGGGGTCTGAAAACCTTCCCTGAAGACCAATATCTGAAATTAGGCAAGTTTGCAGTAGGTAGGACATGGCAGAGGGAGAACAGAGACCCACAAAGGGCCCACCCAGCCCTTTATATCCCCCAGGATGTCACATCCCTGACCCTCCCACCAGCAGCTGTACCTAAGCTATTAACTGTTCATTGCATCAGGCTGCTGTGCTGAGAGATGATGAACCATGTCTGGTCCAGCTCAGCATGCTGGAAGCTGGCACAGACATGTCCCCTCCACAGACCTGATGCTTGCCAGATCTGGAAATGTACTCCAGCCAAAAGCCCTTCCAGAGCTACAGATTTTCTGGGCTTCCCTTTATCATCTTTGTATATTTTAAGGCAGAAACTCTGTCTGAGACACCTCTCAGCAGGGTTTATCTGGAAGCAGTGTGCCAGGGGACTCAGCCTGAGCCCTCTTGGGCAGCAGAGAGCCCCTTGAGAAGATTATGCCCATAGCTCTGCTCTTCATTGACCACTCAACTGGCAGGGCTGCCTTACATTCCCCACAGGAAACCTTTTCACCAAAGGGAAAAACTCAGCACTTGTTTCTGAATACCACAGAGAGCAAGACAAATCCACCTGTGGGAAAAAATAAAGAAATAGAGTATGCAAGTTTTACAGGCAGCTTTCGCAGACACCTGACAACAGCCGTGCATCTCTGTCGTGCCTGCAGCTGCTGTCAGGACAGAAGTATTCTGCTTTTCCCAAATCTGTCCTGGAAGAGGTCATCTCTCTGCTGCTCAGAGAGGGTGAGCACAGGCAAGAGCCTGCAAACAGCCTTGGACTTCAGGAGCTTCAGCTTTACCTGCCTGTGGCATAGTGTTGACACCAAAAGGGAATCCCTAAGCCACCTGGCTGTGCTTCTCTTGCACTGAGCCCTGCAGGAGAAGCACCAAGCTCAACAAATGCAGCCCACTGCTTCTCAGGGACTTCGTTCATGCCTAGCGCCAGCGATCGTGAAGTGGCCTATGCACCCTCTTTCTTCTTCTGGCTGGAAATAGAACAGGAAAATCATCCCTCCTCTCACCCTGCCTCACATAAGAAAAGGGATAAGGAAAGCACAGGTCCCTGTAGTGTATCGAGGGAAGTTAAATATTGCCACAGACTGACCGAACATTG
The DNA here is from genome assembly GCF_000699245.1 of Pterocles gutturalis. Lineage (NCBI taxonomy): Eukaryota > Metazoa > Chordata > Aves > Pterocliformes > Pteroclidae > Pterocles > Pterocles gutturalis. The sequence continues at coordinate 15,073 of NW_010109000.1, forward strand.
TATTCAGCCATCCCCACTATTTCTTAAAGTGTTTCTTTTGCCTAACAGCACTGGTCAAACCCATGGGGCTAAAGTGGGCATACTCCCATGGGCATATTCTGCAGCAGAGTTTTTATGCCATTGAATGGTGGGTGTTAGCTTCACCCAGCCTCACCATTTTGAAGGCAGGAGTGCAGGTTCTCTCCTCTACTGATGTCTTAGAGATGTCCTAAAGCAGAGAAATCTGTCCACTTGCACAGAGGGAACAGGATTAGGGACGGTTATTTGAAGCCTGTGATGCTGAAGGGTTTACTCCCGTTGCACCAGGATGGCAGAGCCAGAAGACAGCTCCATCTGAGTTTGGCTTCCCTGAGCTAGCAGAGCGCGGTGCTTTCCTCAGGCAGCAGAGCAGGCTGTGTTCCTTCTGTGTTTATACTCAAGAGATCTGGATTCTTTTTATTCTTCTTGCAAGTCATATCCTGTACTTTGCAACTTATTTCTTAAGGTACTTGTGGGAACAGAATCTAACATGCTGCATCTCTTCCTAAAACTAACATGATCGTACTAGAGTGGGAGTTTGGGGGATTAGTAGCACTTAATTACACAGTTCCTTGAGTAGTATGAATCTTCCTTGTACGCAGGTTGGAAGAGTCACAAGCTAATGACAAATATTTGTTCTCTTTAATTATGTGTAGCAAGGGAGGACAGCCCAGCTCCCTCAGCTTTCCTCCTCCATCATTCTGACAGCTTCAACACCACCTGCTCTTAGAGCAAAGTGGATACAGAAATAAAATCCACACTGATTTTTGGACCAGGCATCACAGGCTTGTAATGTGACAGCATGCACTTTATTTATAAGTACCAGTAAGGAATTTTGGGCACACCTAAGACATCACTGACCTTCCTGATCATAGAATCATAGAATCATAGAATCATTTAGGTTGGAAAAGACCCTTAAGATCACCAAGTACAAACATTAACCTAACATTGCCAAGTCCACCGCACCACTTCTACACACCTTTTAAATCCCTCCAGGGATGGTCACTCAACCACTTCCCTGGGCAGCCTGTTCCAATGCTTGACAACCCCTTCAGTGAAGAAATTTTTCCTAATATCCAATCTAAGGCAACTTGAGGTCATTTCCTCTCATCCTATCCTTTGTTACTTGGGAGAAGAGACTGACACCCACCTTGCTACAACCTCCTTTCAGGTAGCTGCAGACAGCAATAAGGTCTCCCCTCAGCCTCCTTTTCTCCAGGCTAAACAACCCCAGTTCCCACAGCTGTTCCTCACAGGACTTGTTCTCTAGACCCTTCACCAGCTTTGTTGCTCTTCTCTGGACACACTCCAACACCTCAATGAGTTTCTTATAGTGAGGAGCCCAAAACTGAACACAGTATTCAAGGTGTGGCCTCACCAGTGCCAAGTACAGGGGGACAGTCACTTCCCTAGTCCTGCTGGCCACACTATTTCTGATACAAGCCAAGATGCTATTGGCCTTCTTGGCAACCTGGACATGCTGCTTGCTCCTGTTCAGCCAGTTGTCCACAAACACCCCTAGGTCCTTTTCTGCCAGGCAGCTTTCCAGCCACTCTTCCCCAAGCCTGTAGTGTTGCAGGGGGTTGTTGTGACCCAAGAGCAGGACCCGGCTCTGAGCCTTGTTGAACCTCACACAGCTGCCCTCGGCCCATCGATCCAGCCTGTCCAGACCCTGCTGTAGAGCCTTCCCACCCTCGAGCAGATCAGCACTCCCACTGAACTTGGTGTCATCTGCAAACTTCCTGAGGGTGCATTCAATCCCCTTGTCCAGATCATTGATAAAGATATTGAACAGAACTGGCCCCAGTACTGAGCCCTGGGGAACACCACTTGTGATCAGGTGCCAACTGGATTTAACTCTGTTCACCATAACTCTTTGGGTCCAGACATCCAGCCAGGTTTTTACACAGCGAAGCAACCTTTCTTTCCTTCTTACCTTCACTTGCTTTTTAGAAGGTCCACCCCTAGCAAATGGTTCAGGTGAAGGAGGGAAGTAATGTGTTATTTCTGATTACTGAAGGCTTTCTAGATGTTGTGGAGTTCAGAGGCATCCCTGCTGTTCTTCCCAAGTCAGACAGAAAAGAAGGGAGCAGGGCTCTAGCTGCTGTCAGTTGTGAAACACTCCATGAGCTGAAGGCAAAGCCGTACTTGGCAGCTGCAGAATAACTACCCAGTCCATCTATCCAGCTCATTTGGACATCTATGGGAAGAATTTTAATGTAACTACACATAAAAAAGTTTACCAGCAGTGAGCAGATAGACATCAGTCCCTTTCTTGAAGCAGGATGGTTTGTTGTGACCCATGTGCTCTCTGGGCACAGAAAGCTCATCTGAACAAAGCAAGGGTGCTTCCCCACCATTGAAGTGTTCAAGGTCAGGTTGGACACAGCTCTGATCTAGCAACAGGTGTTCCTGTCTGTGGCAAGGGGGTTGAACTAGATGATCTTTGAAGGTTCCTTCCAATCCAAACCATTCTATGGTTCTAAAGGAGTGAAGGCAGCTGTCACCTCCATCTGCACGCCACTGGCCCGGTGGCTGCCAGGGACCCTCACCTCTTACTGTCACACTTAGGGGCTTAAAAATAGGGTTTTTACATCTAGCTGCATATCTGGGACTTACCTAGCCTGACCCCAGGCCCATACTGGGCCTTCCCCTACACAGGGCACCACATCTGGAACTTCATGTCACAGCTCCTTTCATAGAATCATAGAATCATAGAATCATTAAGGTTGGAAAAGACCTCAAGGATCACCAAGTCCAACTGTCAACCCAACACCACCTAACTCATGAAACCATGTCCCTAAGCACCACATATACACATTTCTTGAATACCTCCAGGGATGGTGACTCCACCACTTCCCTGGGCAGCCTGTTCCAATGCCTGATCACTCTTTCAGGGAATAATTTTTTTCTAATATCCAGCCTAAACCTCCCCTGGTGCAACTTGAGGTCATTTCCTCTTGTCCTATCACTTGTTACTTTAGAGAAGAGGCCAGCACCCACCTCACTACACCCTCCTTTCAGGTAGTTGTAGAGAGTGATAAGGTCTCCTCTCAGCCTCCTCTTCTCTAAACTAAACAACCCCAGTTCCCTCAGCCACTCCTCATAAGACCTGTGCTCCAGACCCTTCACCAGCTTCGTTGCCCTTCTCTGGACTTGCTCCAGCACCTCAATGTCCTTCTTGTGGTGAGGGGCCCAAAACTGAACACAGTATTCAAGGTGCGGCCTCACCAGTGCTGAGTACAGGGGCACAATCACTTCCCTAGTCCTGCTGGCCACACTATTTCTGATGCAGGCCAGGATGTCCTTGGCCTTCTTGGCCACCTGGGCACACTTTCTGTGTTATTCTTCTGCTGGACTTTCTCCAGATCCCCCATCCTTCACAAGCCTCACTGCTGAAGGTCCCAGAGCTCCAGGACCAACCTCAGCCCCTTCTCCATGGTCCTCCCACCCTGCCTGGTATTGCTGGCTTGCTGCTGCTCACAAGGTGTATTCTCGCTGAGTAATCAGACAAAAAAGACATTTCAGCTTTTCCTGTGTAGCTTTCAGACTGTGAAAACCAGGTCCAATACATTAAATTACTGTTGTAAACATGTTGCAGGGAGGAGACTGGAAGGGCTGACCCAGCAGGCTGGGCTCACCCTGCAAGGCACGGTCAGGTTTCAGGGTGATTGCCAGCAAATTGAATAAAATGCAATTAAAGGCCCAGTCCTGGGGCTACAGACCGATGCACCACACTGCACTGCAGAGAGGCATCCAGACCTCAGTAAGTGCCAGACGCTGGCTTTCAGGGATCTATGGCAGCAGCAGGACAGATTGAAAAGAAACCCAGAGGCTGCTGTTCGATAGGAGTGTCAGCCTGCTGAGTGCCACCGGTGTGCTGCCAAGCCGTGCGTCTCCCAGAGCCACCTGCCATGTTCAGATGGCAGATGGGGTGTCCTGTGGCCATGCTGGGACCCCCTGCAGTGACGCCTTGCTGGTGTAGCCACATCTCCATGGCCCGTGTTCCCATTCCTGGGGTGTCATACAGCACCTTCCAGACATGAGAATGGGCTTAGCATTTACCCTCCCTGCTTTGTGGGGCTGAGGGATGGCATTTCCAGGCAAAAGCTTGCCAGCTGGTGACTTTTCCTTCTGGACTGTTTCTGGGAAAAGGGAAGGAGTGACCCAAATATTGTCTGGGCTTTGAATTTTGGGCTGCTGAGAGAAGCTTCCTATCACCTAAAGCCAATGTAATTGGGTGCCTTTTGAGTTTTTTACATGGTAAAACCAGCAAATACTTCAAGTGAGATGGAATCTTTACAATAAAAAGTGCTGTCAGCAGGGAGAAATCCAACACTTCCCATAATATTAGCAACCAGCTGAACAGTATCCTTGTCTCCTGAGCCCCAGCAGTGCTGCAAGGGGAGGCATGGAAACTCTCCTTCTCAGTGCCAGGGGACACTGGGAGGTGCATAGCACCGCTCCCCCTTGCCAGCACCCTCTACCCAGGCCCTTGAGACTACCCAAAATGTGTAATCTTACATTACACATTCATAACAGAATTTCAGAGTGTCCTGGTTTCGGCTGGGACAGAGTTAACTTTCTTCACAGTAGCTAGTGAGAGTCTGTGTTTTGGATTTGTGCTGAGGAGAAGGCTGATAACATACTGATGTTTATAGTTGCTGCCAGGCAGTCATGGACTTTTCAGTTTCTCTGCTGTGCCAGTGTCTGCAGGGGCAGGAGAAGCTGGGAGGGAGCATAGCCCACAACTACTGGTTTAGGATTCAGCCTTAGGTTTAGGATTGAGACCCAAATTGGCCAATGGTATATTGAAGTATTGATGTACTTTAACTGCAACTTTAATACAGTTTTAAGGCTTTTTGAAGTTTCTATTATTTGGGGTTTTTTGACTGGTGGATGAGCAGTTCTGTATGCTGGAATTATGGGAGAGACCTGAACGTCTACAGCCCTGCTTCTCCAAGACAGACATGGATTATGAGCAGTCTCATTCAAGCTTATACATAGTCTGCAGTGTAATGCAGTCCTGGTCCACATCAGGGGCTCCATTGGCCTGCTGCAATATGAATAATAATAGGCACAGCTGACGTATAAGATCAAGAAAATATTTGTCTTTGAAAGATCAGGATTGATGCTGTTCCTGTACAGAGAATAAATGATACACAAAAATTTTGTCCTCGGTAGCCTTATAACTTAGATTTGTTTATGTTTCTCCTCCTTATAAGTAACTCCTGAAAACTCATGAAAACACCATGAACATAGTATAGATACTGTTGTGTATTTTTAGTATTTAATACCTTTGAGTTTTGGTGCTAAGATTTGGCCCTTTTTTATTACTTTTTTCATAAGGCCATATTTTAAAAAAATGTAATTTAGAAAACTCTTAATAGGCAAATTGTTATGTTTTCCTATGAAAAAGAAAAGGCTCCTTCTAAAGTGCTTTACTGAACACTCTTTGAGAGACCTAACACTTACTCCACTATTTTTATCATTGTCTTTTAAAACGTAAAGCAACTCTACCATGATTAATTTTTCATGCATTGGGTGGGAAGGGATAATTAGAGTGTGCTTCATACCGATTGTCTGAAACTGTTTTCTAATTGACTAATTGACTACAGAGCTAATGAGATTCAAAATTAATTTTTATATTTGAATTTGGCCAGGCCTATTTTAATAACCATGAAGACAGATTGGCCAAAAGCTTTCATTTTATGTCAATCAGACAGGTATTTTGGAAATACTGTTATATTATCGCCTGTGTAGCTATTTTGCAATGGCTTTTGCCTCTACCTGGTGGCTGGAAGATGAATTGCATGATTCCTAGTTTTTCTTTGATGAGAGGTAGGCAATCTTTTGTGATAAGAATATACATAGAAACATGAAAAACACTCTGAGCTATCACTATCTAGGGAGTCTTTTTTTTTCCTATTCCACAGTCGAGTGAAGAAACTATTGGAAAGGATTGGTGGTGTGGATATGTGAATAAATAGGATATATTCATCACAGTTAGCGTCAGCAGTCATGACTCACATCTCTGTAAGTGTTCTTTGAAAGCATCGACAAGTGAGTGTCAACAGATACAGTCAACTCGATTTTCAAAAGGCATTGGGGAAATCCTTCAACAACAGCTTATAAAGTAGCTGCTGTGGATTAAGAGGGGGTGTCTTAATGTGAGCAAGCAACTGGCAAAAACCGGGAATACACAAGCAATATTCACAGGGAAGGGGAGTCCCAGCTGGAGTCCTACCCTGACCTGTGCTGTGGCTGCTCTGAGCGACTGATTACTAAAAATTCTGCAGAAGAAGGTGAATAATAGACCTTCAGGAATAATGGGTAAAGTCAGTCAACTGTATGCAGCTGTCTAAAGGAATAAGGATGAAAGTTACTTCAGTGGTTGCAAAAGGGTTTCAGAATTCACAGAAACTGGAAAGTAAAATAGCAGATGAAATTTTCAGATAAAAGGTAGGTAAGTTTAAGTGAAGCCCGTTAGCAAACCCTGTTCAAACTTCCAATGTACAGAGATACTACCTGATTTAGCTATTGCAAATTAAAGCATGATGTTCAGTTCTAGCCCCCATTTCAAGGCAAATACAACAGAAAAAAACCCAAAAAAAGTTACAGAAAAAATTACAGCCTTTAGCCCTGAAAATAAATAATGGAGGGTGACTGTGATAGCTGCCCATGAAGTCCTGAGTGGTATGAAGAAAGGGAGCAGAGGGCATGGTCTGAGGGTGTCTGAGACCCTGAGCAGGTGGCAGACTTTTATGTATCACCCATGTCCAATACCTCATACATTTGAGAAAAAAACCCAAAGGCTACTAAGCATTTGCTGGAGCACATCTCGTCTCCCAGTAGATTACATTTCAAACCTCAGCAAGAGCTGTTTATCTACAGGGTCCGTGACAGGAACGGAGAAAGAGAGCCAGAAAAACCTCAACTAAATGTGAAAGAGAGATAAAATCTTCTCCATTATTAAGTCCGTAGTGTGCAACAAGTGCTACACTGAGAAACTGCAACATAGTCCCATAATATGTGTACTTAAGGAGGCTGTATAGCATGCACAGGTCACCTTAATTCTGGCATAATCTTGACAGCTTGACTTTCCAAAGGCAGTAATGTTAATTTAATTTGGTTTGTGTTTAGTTTTGTGTGAATAATTAGTAGGAGTGATTTATGAAATCAGCAACACTTTACATTTGTACTCATTTTGAGATGACTTTCCTTTATCAGGCCTGCTGTGGCCCAAGCTGCCTTCTCTACTCCTCTAAGCGCAGGCAAAGTCAGCACCAGACACAGCACTGACCTGTTGGAGGGTCCTGTCTACCTGCATCCTTCAGTCGGACTGTGTCTCAGGGCAGTCAGCGCTCCTGCAGTGCTGAAACCCTGATCATGGTCCATGGTGAGCACTGGTGCTCAGTGGGCTCATCCTGAGAGATGCTGAGCACCCGCTGCCATGGCCACCTCACTGCATGGCCAGCCTTTGAAGCACCAAGAGAAAGAAAATGGGTCTGTGTGACAGCTACCCTGATGGGTGACAGATAAACTCTTGTAACGACAGTGCTAATAGCAACCATACAGTGGCACTCCAGCCCAAGCAAGGAAGCTGGGCTCAGACCTGCCAGCAGACATCAGCTATGATTATCACATCCCTGCACCTCACACTTAGCAAAACTGTCAGCAGATAGATCAGCAATCTAAATGAACACCACTGGTGACGCTTGCCAGGGAAGTCCACCCAGTGCTGTGTGTTTGACATGCCAGCTGCTTCAGACTGAGTGCTGCAGCGCTGCAAGCTTGTGCCCCAAAGCAGTTCCAGTTGCCAGGATTCAGATTTCAAGGGAGAGGCAAAACCACAGAAAATGCTTGATTTGAGCCACGTCTCTTGGATCACCCCTCCGTTACAGGAAACCTCTGTGTCTGCACCCAGGTGGTGAAGTGCAGGGACAGGGCAGATACTGGGCAGTTCTTCTGACACTGCCAGGTTTCACTGTCTCAGTATTGCAGGATGATGGGCCTGCTTGGCACAGGCTGGCTACAAACTGCTGACAACCCTCCCAAGAAGCTCAGTACCAGGTTGGGAGCCTGCCAAGCTGTGAGATGACTGCCATCTTCCAGTTTGCAGACACTTTCTACTGCAGTATTGTATCTCAATAAGTCTTAAGAGAAATTGGTCTCAGACAGGGCCAGAAGAGAGGGAATGCTAACCAGTGATCCATCCTGGCAGTCTCATCCTTCTCTTCTGCTCTGCCTCAGTAATTCACCTAGCTTCACCTTTCTTGCCCTGTTTTATCCTGCCCATGTCCACTGTTCACTGCCCTGTTTTGAATCAGAGTCACAGAATGGTTGATGTTGGAAGGCACCTCCGTAGGTCATCTGGTCCAAACCCCTGCTCGACCAGGACCACCTAGCCCTGGTTGTCCAGGCCCAAGTCCAGGCTTCTTTTGAACATCTCCAAGGATGGAGACTGCACAACCTCCCTGTGCCAGTGCTCAGTCACCCTCACGGGAAAGGTGTCTCCTCATGTTCAGAGGAAATCTCCTGTGTTTCAGTTTGTGCCCGCTGCCTCTGGTCCTGTCACTGGGCACCACTGAGAAGAGCCCGGCTCCATCCTCTCCTCACCCTCCCTTCAGGTATTTATAGACATTGATGAGATCCCCCTGAGCCTTCTCTTCTCCAGGCTGAACAGTCCCAGCTCTCTCAGCCTTTCCTCACAGGAGAGATGTTCCAGTCTCTTCATCATATTCGCCCCCTTCGTTGGACTCTCTCCAGTATGTCCGTGTCTCTCTTGTACTGGGGAGCCCAGAACTGGACCCAGCACTCCAGCTGTGGCCTCCTCAGTGCTGAGCGGAGCGGCAGGATCACCTCCTCGACCTGCTGGCAATACTTCACCTAATGCAACCCAGCCACTAACCAGCTTTGCAGCGAGGGCACATCGCTGGCTCAGGAGGCCTGGCCCTGACCCAGGCCCTGTGCACAGTAGGCCAAATTCTGCTTTCAGCTATTCCCGTGATTTAAGAGGATTTTCTGGATCAAGCTGAGTTTGGTTCTTTTAGGTAGGTCAGTGTAACAGGGCAGGTAGGAAAGCAGAGATTTTGCTCTGAACTCATTCATGACAGAGACATTCAGTATCACAGTTTGGCTGAAAAGACTTGTGTAACCTCATCAAAACCAAAACATTGTTCACCAGAAGTAGCAAGGAAAACGAGGCAAAGAAACACTCTGCAAAGTAAAGACCAGAAAACCTGACAAATAGCACATCCGTCCTCTGCATGGTACTGGGAGAAAAATGCTGCAGAGCTCACCTGAGAAGAGGGGTTACACTGGACAAACTCGAATGGCCACCAAGTTCCTACCTAATAGATTAGCAAGGCTGATCCCTTCTGTATTTTACAAAAATGCTTTCTTAGGGGTGAGCAACCCACCTGATTAAAGCAAGGCCTTTCCAAGAGAGCCATATAGCTGTACAACGGATGGGGATCATGGGTCAGGACAGGGAAAAATCTTGGTTGTATTAATGTAAGATGCAGGTACAGGGCAATACGCCTTCAATAGCCCTACTGTTCCCAGATGCTCTGGCATCTGCAGGGTATATGCAGCATGCAGCTGGGTGAGAAAGCAAAAGGAGAATAGCAGAATTCCCTCTTCCAAACCAAAAGAATGTAGGCTTCCCTTCATCCCCTTTCCCAAGAAGGAACTCATTAAGTGCCCAGTGATATTCACCCATGAGAAGTCTAGCATCCCAGCATTATGCCCTGTGACTAACCCAGGACTCTTCTCTGACCTTTGCTGTGCTGACAGCATGGCTTGCTGGTTAAAATTTTCAGAATAAGCCAATTTTGACAACCTTTTTCATCAGTGACAGTGGCAGCTGTGGGAATATTTTTAGTTCCAAGTATCTCAGCCTCCTCATAGTTCAGAAAATATTTCTCTTTTTTGCACTGTGGGTGGAACTGGAGATTAGTGCTTTCTATGTTACAGTGATGCTCCCTGGATGAGTAGCAGGGACAGTGGTGGAAGTCCCAAAGCTTCGACCATCCAAAGCCCAAGGGAACCCTGCATTCCTAATGTGACATGGCAGAAGCTGCACCTAATTGTGGAGACAGCAGCCACAGGTGATGCTGCACACCCCAGTAGGAATGGTTAGAGATATACTCAGAGGATTTTTTTCACCTGAAAATGTATTTTGCGCCCCTGAGGGCAAAGAAATCATCAAAACAGCATTTATAGCTGTAGGTCAGGTCTGGAGAAGCAGGCAGGGTGCTTATGGTGCTGTTTCAGCTCTGAGAGCTGCTCATCCAGGAACTGTTGCTCTGGCAAGAGCAACGGTGGGATTTGAAACCAAAGCCACTTCATGAGAAACCATCTTGTGTGATTCTCGTTTCTCTGAGGACTGTGGGACGCTCGTCTGTCGGTGTAAGGAAAAGTGTCTTGGCAGCAGCAGTAGGAATGGAGTACAAGCCTGACAGCCTAATGACCTTCCTGCTCCTCAGCCTCTGTAACTGGTGATTATTTTTGTCCTCTTTCCCGACAACAGTTTCCAGGGTGGGATATCTGAAGATAAGGGTGTTTTGGGGAGTGCCAGGCAGAATAAGAAATTACCTCTGGTTGTACCTGAGCAAGAAAGCAGGTGCCCTTGTTTCCACATGGCTCCTGCTCCCCCAGCCGCTGCAGTGCTGCCAGTGGGGCTGCGGCATGCAGAGGGGCTCCAGTCACTGCAAATAGGCTTGACCAATTTTACTTAAAAGCAGAATTTGGACCGTTTCCCAGATTATAATTACCTATATATACATATAATGATAATTATGCTACCTAACAGAGGCCTCAGAGCACAAAGCTGACAAGTGATGACAACTAAATTCATTAAGAGTGCAAATGCTCTTCCTCTGTTTTATGAAACAATATTGAGTGATCCCTGAAGAAATTCAGCAACCAGAGACATGCTCTGGTAATAAGTAAGCACTGAGCCCAGTGAAGGCTGGTGGAGAGGCAGGATGACCGATCCCCCCAGGAAGAGCCTTGGTGCTACATAGGTAATAGAGGAGCAGCTAAGTGGACAGACAGAACACTGGACTTTGACAATATCATGTGTTTCATCCATGTGAAGGGAAACTTAGCTTTTCACTTAATTTATACTGGGAAGTATGTCAGGGCAGGGGCTGTTCTTTTGCACAGAGGCCAAATGGTATGGCATGGCTTGCACCCAGAGAAAAGCTCTTTTGCTTCTCCTGACACACAAAGAGTAACCATGTCCAAATTTCTCACTGGGCATGGTCCCAGGGCTGTGCTAAGCCCAGCCTGGCATGGGCCGGCCGAGAGGGTGACTTGGCACGAGGCAAAGCTCAGCCTGAGAATGTGGCAGTGATGCAATGCACCCGTTGTGCACCAGCACTGGAGCCTGACCCCTCTGTGGGGTCTGCAGGAGGACATGGTGCCTCTGTGTACCCATCCCAGAGACAGAGCAGTCCTACAATGGGACCTCTTGCAGCCTTACTGATGATTTTTAAAGCAATTTGGTGTAATGGCTTTTCAAACACTTTCTATTTTTTTCACATTCAGGGCTGCCAAGCCCCAGGGATGATGGCAAACACTCAGAAATATGTGACAAAATGCACCTACAGGGAAAAAACTGACCGTTCTTCGGCTTCCCAGGAAAAATGAAAAGTGATGGTGGTGCATGGTCTACTTCCAAACCAGGACTAAAAACCAAGACTGTATCTTCCCATTGAACTCTAAGTATGAAATAACACTAAGAAAGGGCAGGAAATAATGAAAGCCATAATACTTCATCTGAAAAAAATACATCGATAAAGAGATGCTGAACACCCACATCACCTTCTCAATCTTTTTGCTGAGACAGCCACAAAGCCTCAAACTCCACTGTTATCCAAGCAACCTGTTAGGCTGACTTCATATTCCCACATTAAGCATTTCAGATGATGTTTTTATTTTTCCAACAGGTCAACTAATCCCCCACCTGCAAGTGTTTCATTACAGCTGTGTGCTTCCTCCCCTAAGAGTCTGTAATACCTTGTCTTTGAATGTAATTGAATTTATGGAAAGAAACAGTTTAGACCAAAGTCATGGTGTCCTTGCTTTCATTCCACCTTCATGCCCATCCACCAGAAGATCTTTGGATACTCTTTTACAAGCAGTTGAAAGAATTTCCCTCGGTGGAAATTCTGTGCAAAGATTGCTCTGTCCAAGGAGCCCACAGCAAACTCATGGAAAACAGGCTACAAAGCCCCACAGCCAGGAAAGAGCTGAACAGAAAGGTGACTGTGTGTAGATATTACCAAAATAGCTGGCATTGTTTAATCTAATGACATCAAATCTAACCAGCTTCTGGAGGGGTGAAGTAGAATCTCATGGTGCTGAGCAAGTGGGCAATAAAATGGCAGATGATGCTCGCTGCTGATAAGCACAAAGTAATGGAGATTGGAGGAAAAAACCTAATCCTGTCTCTATGTAAACCATAAAAAGTTCAGAAAATACTAGTTTACTCCAGAAAAAATACTTTGGAGGCATTGAAATCCCTGGAAGTCAATGTTTCAATGCTAAATGGGTGTCAAAAGAGTAGAGAGAGCTTAAAGAATTACTAGGGGAGAAACTGGAGCAGGCTGAAGCATAACGACATGTTACAGACATCTAGGTGTAGTCACCAAGGAGAAGTGACTGACAGTGGTACAAGAACATTATCCCCATACTCCCATGTAAATACAGAGCGTGCCTACGCAGCGAGCACACTGTGCAGTCTTGCAGAAGGCAGGAACTTCACAGCCAGAAACATCTCCATTGGTACCTGAACCCTACTACTCAATCTACTAATTTTATGTGTCATCTCCTTGCTCCTCGTGTTTTTGTAACACCCCCAGTAACTGCTCCTCGGTGACTACACCTGGATGTTTGTAATGTGTTCTTAGACTCCAGCCCGCTCCAGTCCCTAACCTGTCTCTTAGCCAAGCTAGACATGTCTATCTTTTGCACTCTTTTCTTATTAATTAGTCCCCTAATACCCTGATTAAATAACAGAAGCCAGCAAAGCAAGGAAACCTGGCCTGCTGCACCTTTATTTTGATGGGTTGGCAGCAAACTTTCAGCAACCTCACCTGAACCTCTTGGGCAAAGCCATGAGAGCTGAGTTTTTTAATCTGTTTGTACAACGTAGGGTGAGACCCTGTGAGAGAGAAAGGGTGAGTTCCGCAAAGCAAACTGTAATTTCCAAGGGTTTGTTTTTTAACTCTGTTAATGTCTAGGAGAGATCAGAACAGTAAAGAAAATCACATTAATCTACAGGCCTGAGGTTTCTACTCTTCTTACTTGAACTGGAGTATTAGTCTCGGGTTCTATATACTTGTTCGTTACAGTATTAATTACAGAACTTGTTAGCTTGCAGGACTACATTTCCAATGCATTAGCCTCTGCATCAATTTTCCCATAAATAAAAGTTGAGCCATATTCAGCTTTTATTTGTTTTTGGCCACCATGCAATTTCAGGGCATGAAATTTGTTCTTCTGTTGCTTTATTTGTCTATTTGCATGTTGCAACTAGTGGGGCCTTTAGCTAATGTAAGCGAGGAGGGGAAAAAAAAAACCCAAACCAATTTAGAGTGAGGAAATTCACAGGCAGTATTTGAGAAGGGTGGAGCTGAGCTCCTTAGGGTAAATTATAAATGTATGGTATTAAGTCTGAGGAAATAGAGAAGTTCCAACATCGAATCACTGCTATCTCCAACAGGGATTTTAAAAGAAGCAACAGTATGATTGGCTACAACAAACTCACTGTCTGAGAGCTCTAAATTGTTTCTCCTCGTACTACAAAAGAGAAGCTACATACAGCCAAGAAGCCTTGAACATCATTCCTGCAATAAGGATCCCAGTGTTTTGGAATCCGTTCTTGGCTTTAAGAATAACGAATGTTAGCAACAAAAGTATTTTCTGAAACATTTCCAAACCCGCATGGTTCCTGCAATACGTGAAGGTTCAAGTTTCACCTTACAGAGCTGAAGTAATTATTCTGTTCTTAAAATAAACTCAGACGAAATGTGAAAAAAAGTAACAACTTGTGCTCATTTGGGCTTTCTTGGGTTGGACGTGGGAACACATTCATACAGGGATTGGAAGTCCAAACGCCTGTTCGCAGAACAACTTGTTATAATGCTTTCTTTGTGTAGTGATCAGAGACATTGTCTAAAATCCTGGTTTTATCAGAGTTAAACTCACTGGAGTGACCCTGGGACTCAGCTCCAGTCCTCAGACCAGTCTGCACACTGCACTGAGACGAGGTCTCAGGTGGGTGCTTTGGGCAGGGGCGAGTCAGCCGGTAGCAGCCCAGGGCTCCCATCTGCCTCCTTCCAGGGAAGGGGAACAACATCAGAGCAATGCTCACCTTCAAAATTAAGGAATTCCTCTTAGCTTGCCCCTCTCTTTTTTTATTAGACTTTGGGGTCACAGAAGACTCGTCTCTGCTGATGTACAATCCCGGACAACGAAGAGACCCTGAGGGTAGCATGTAACAGCAACCCACACAGGCAGCCTGAAAACTAGCAAGTTATTTGTTCAGGCTTTTTTTCATGTCTAATATGTTGTCAGTTTATTTGAAATAATGTATAATAAACGCTCCAGAACCCAGATTTGTTCACTTCCAATGTGTGGCACAAAACCTCTAGTTTCTTTCCAGGTGCTGGAAAATTAGAAGGCTGAAGAATAATGTGTGGTTAAAGGCTACTTTATTGCTGCCTGTTGTGGTTCCTCAGATTATTCTCTCAAAGTGTTACTTTAGCAGGAGTAGATCATGGGTACATTTGTGAGGTAAATAAATGCAGTTATGAATATGTGTTACATGTATCAATTTATGTTAACACTTTGTATATAGAGATCCCATACAAGATATAGCTTGTGCTGCATGGACGCCTAAATTTGAGGATAATTTTTATTCTTGTTCATAACCTACCCACAAGCAAGAATTTAGAAGATAAAACCACTGGTTGGTAGGGTAGGGAACACACTGCATATCACCTTTTTGCAACATATTTCACAAATCCCATGACAAAAAGCTTTTCACAATTCTTATTCTTAAAAAAAAAAAAAAAAAAAAAAAAAAAAAGTGAACTGTTTGTAACATGGTGTTACTGAGCAGGGATCTTTAAGCCTTTCCTTAAAGTATGGCTGGCTGAGATGAGAAAAGCTCCCTCTCCTTCCAGAGAACCACCTTCTCCACGGGGATGGATATTGCACTGAATCACTTCATTCCCAACCCTAAAAAATGTTATTGGACCTAGATGCAGGCAACCCCAGCTCTGCATTCCTCTTCCTCTGGGCTACAGATCTCACAGCAGAGTTACAGTTAAGGAAGGATTCTTGGTCTCTTCCCTAGTCTTGTAAACTTCATGTTTTAAGAAAATCCCTTGAAGTTTTAATTATATTTTTTTAGACCTGAGCACTGAAGGGAGCTCAGTAACAATGCTATCCTCTTTTTTTTTTTTTTTTTTTTTTTTTTTTTTTTTTTTTAGCTTCTCAGTTTTGTTTTAAATTAACTTTGGAAAGAAACTTGAAATACCTCACTCCCAGACAAGTCCAAACAGAGCATTTTTTGAACTGTTAAATTAATATGTCATCGATTGGTACCAAGGAAACAAAGGGTCAGGCAAAACCTCACCCACTTGCATATTTTTATAGATGTTGCCCATCATGGTGACGTCGGTATGATTTCTTCTGTAGAAAAGGGACATTTATACCAGAAAATCTGCAGAAGCAGACCCAAAGGGAATATCTGATTTTCTTAGAAGGATCAGACCTCTCTGAAAACTTGCCAGTTAAAACATGAGATAGATGGAATTCTGATTTTACTCCCCACCTTGACTTGCCTTTACCAAACGTTTGGTTTCACTGTTGCCTTCTCTGCCTCCTCTGGACCCACAGAAACAGCAGCAGAAACGGATCACACAAGCCCTGGCCTCTGGCCAACCAGCGAGCCCTGTACAGAGCGGTATGGGAACAGGCATGAGACAGCTCACCACCGCCTGTGTCTGAAAAGTGATTTGAGTTGTCAATGTGTTAAATAACCCCCTCCTTTCACTATGGCAAGGAGCCGGCCTTGTGTTTCAATACTGTAGTCACCATTTTGCATTTGAAATCAATTTTTACAGTAAAATTGTATGACAAGTGGTGTAATGCGTAAAGTAATACTAGGGATTATGCAACTAATGAGAAAATAGTGAAACACATCAGATAAACAAGACAAAATTAACTGAAAATAGAGGACAAGTCATACAAACAGGAATAGGGTGGAGGATTTTGTGTAATTATGCACTTAATTGGTTTGATACAGATCCTTTTACAATATCTTCCCTTTCTGAACTCACAGATGTTGCCTCTTGTTGCAATAAAATGGAAAGAAAAAAGTTTCAACTGTCTTTTCTTGGTGTTACATTTTGTCTAATAAAAACTCTGGAAACGTAGTTGGATCTCACTTTTTAAAAGGCATAGAAAAGGATTATTCTGTAACAAAAGCTTATTTTTCAAAATGTGGACATTAAGAATCGCAGCAAGAAAATGTGGAGGAAAGTAAGAAAAGTATGGCCCTAAACTAGGGTTTTTCTTATGCAGATCCCAAGTTGGTATGATTCAACCCAGCTACAGACTGAGTGGCTTGATTTCTGGAGTATAAAACAGATCACTACATCCACTCAAAGCTGATAAAGGGGAGGTTGTGTTTAATTTTTGTAACCTATTTCTTTCCTCTTCCTTTTCATGAACTTTCATGTAAAGACCTGAAAAGCCACCTAAGCTTCTAAATTCCATTTAAAAAAAAAAAAAATCTAATTGAGTAAAGCTGAATCAGCTAAACACCTTCCAAAACTGCAATTTATAATAATGCTTTTCTTTCCCCTGACAGACATATTGGCAATGATCCAGGTGGAGGGTTTTTTCCACTTGCAATAATGCAGTTCCGGGGATGAAAGCCGTTGAAAGAATCTGGTTTTTTCACAGTCTTCTTGTAAGCACCGAAGAGCCTGAGCTGACAGTAACAGATTGCTCTAAAAGTTGCCTTCCAGCTCCTACAAGCCACAACGTTTTGCAAAATCCCAGTCGACAACCTTTGGCAGCTCCTTGCTCGCCATCCCCCGGCTCTGCGCACGTAAAGCTCTTGTACGCAAGGTCTCTGTAGCGTAGCAGCGGGATTTGCCACCGGTGGCATGATGAGCACCACCGGCGGGCACCCCACATCTCCTTTTGCAGGCGCGCTGCTCCCGTGTCCCCGCACCCGCAAGCAGCGGGGAGGTCAGCGCGCG
>NW_010109001.1:0-4383 GCF_000699245.1 Pterocles gutturalis
CTGAGCATCCTCCCCATGGCTGAGCATCCGCCCCATGGCTGAGCATCCCCAGCCAGGCTCTTGCCCTGTCAGCGGGAGGGAGTCGGTTGCTCCTGCCTGGGGTGCAGCAGCTTGTGGGGTGTGAAGAGGATTGCATGGAGACCGCTGTGCTCCAGGACCCTGGCCGTGCTCTAGTTTACACCACGCAGCCGCTCGCTCACCCTCCCCTCTCCCGGGGGTGGGGGAGAGAATTAAAGGGGTGAAGGGAAAAGAAACTTGTGGGCTAAGAACAACTTAGTAACTAAACTACAATAATATTGGAAATAATAATAAGGATGATAGTAAGATATACAAATATAGAAATGAGTGACACACAGTGACGCTGCTCACCACCCAAGGACCAAGGCTCAGCCCGTTCCCAGCTAACGATCCCGGAGCAGGCAGAGTCCTGAAACTGCAATCCCAGAATGACCCTGAGAGAGGGGTGACCCAGAGGGAGACAACCTGGAGCAAGAGAGAGAACTTCCAGACAGAGCTTCACCTCTACCCTGGGCATGCTGTGCATGCCGTGCACCTGCAGACACAAATAAATATTTGATGGAGAAGGATGTCAAGCGACTGTTTGGGACATCACTCCATTTGAAACTCCATCGCAATGTGGACCGAAGCAGGACACTCCTGCAGCCCATTGCCCACAGCGATGCGAGGGGCTGCTGGGCACCGCTGCCTTCGGTGCCCCCCTGCCTGCCCACACCAGCCTGATGAGCCAGCAAGACTCACGCGAAGCTGCCTCTCCTTCATCCTCGCTGGGACAAGGTCCTTGGTGTTATCTCCAGTTTACACTGGGGAAAGGTAAGACAAAGAAGGGCAGTGACTTGCCCAGGGTGGCCCTGCTCTGTTTCAGCAGCATCCCTTCATTTTTCCGTGGAGGAGCAGGCAGCAAGAGGTTAACTCAGCCTGAGTGCCTGCTTGCCTGTGTGCACGGAATAATGAATGCAGGGGAGAGCGTCTGGGAGATGCAATGCAAGGCAGCATCGCCCCAGCGCTGGCTTCTCTCAGCTTGGCACCGAGGGGATGAAATATTTCCTGGTCATTCTATACGTGTGCACTAAGAAATTGATTTTCAGATAGAAGAAGAAATCTTTTAAGAGCTGATAGTTTCAATGTCTCTTTTTATCTTTCAACCCCCCCCTTTTAATTTTTTTTTTTTTTTCCCATGCTAATGGCAATGGCAGCAGCTGCATTAACTGTTTTGGATAAAATTCAACACAAAAGCCTCTATCTCCCTGAGAGCCTGCTCCAATAAATCCTGCCTTTAACTATGAAATGGGTTGGGGGGGAGTGTGTGAAACCACAAGCTGGAAGGGCTCACTCCCCTCCCTGCCAGCCGGTGGCCAGGCAGCTCCAGCCCGCAGCCTCGCTGGGCACCACGCAGACCTTTTGTCGGAGGAGAGGAGCCGGGCAGCAGCTCTCAGGGGTTGCCAAGGGCCCTCCAACCAAGTGCTAAAATCTTGGCTCCTCGCTCCTCCAAAAAAGGGGGGGAAAAGGAAAAAAAAAAACCCAATCCCTGCATGCCCTGAATCTTAATCTCTTCTCTTTCAGCTGGAGTCCTGCTTCCCAGAACCCTCAGTGTTTTCTGTTCAAGGAGAGCTGCCGAAAGCTCGGGGTCTTTGTGGCATCGGGGTCTTTGTGGCATCTGCCAGCGCCGGGGATGCTGGCGTGAGCCTGCAGCAGGGCACAGGCAGGATGGGGGCTGCTGCCGCCCCACCGCTCCTGCAGCCCTCAGCACCCCGGGTTAGCAGCTGGGCAAAGCGGGGTCTTGCTCTCAGATGAGATTTTGGGAAAGAACAGAGCTGGGTTATTGGCGTTGTGCATCGTGTGTGCTCCTTGCAATGAAGGTTGAGCCAAATGGGACAGGGAGAGAGCTCTGAGCTCAAAGATCCTGCAGGTTGCCTGGACATAGGGTGGTCATCTGGGGGAAAGCAGGACGGACTAGTTCAGAGATCTGGACTGAAATAGCTGCCCCCAGCTCCTGGGGACACACACTGGGAAGGGGGCAAGATGAGAGCAGCGACTGGGTACGGCCGCCTTCAGCTGGGCAAAACCCCCGGCATCTCCTACATGAGAATATGTATCTCAAGTATCAAACCCAACCTGCTCTTTAAGCCAGTAAATTCTCTTTGTGTTTCCCTCGGAATCTTCTCCAGCCCCCCTATCGCTGTACCCGTGACCCCCATCCCAAATCCTGCCCTGTAGCTCCTGTCAGCGCTGCCCCAGGGCATTGCGATGGTGCCGCTGTCTCTGCATCACCACCTGAGCGTCGGAGAACTGAATTTTTTTTGCTTTATGGTAATGAAAAAATTGCTTTGGTTGCACTTTTTCTCCAGCTAATCCAATTTGTCTCCTTACTGCTTTCAAATGCCTTTTAAAGATTTCCAGCAATGTATTAGAGAAATCCATTTGCTGAGATGCAGCAAAGGGGCATTTTTATTTTACAGTTATTAGCAAGTGACAAGGTAAGTAACTCGGAGAAGATGGATCACCCCAGTAAGCATTTTTACTTTCTCAATTAATCCTGGCCTGATTGTAATAAATCCAGGAGTGGGAGTAATTAGATGTGAACGCACCTCGCTTCCTTTTGCTGCTGCGTGTCAGGGGTAATGGATAGAGACATCTTTCTCTTGGAAGTGGCCTAGGGAGACGGCCAGTTAGATGGGATTTCTGGAAAGAAAGATAGATGTCAGAGGCCAGCGTTCACTTTTTCCTCAATGGAGAACAGATTTATGCTATCAATCCACATTAAGAAGACTTCATGGCTACATAGAAATCCAGCAAGAGTCATTCAATTAGCCCCGTGCACTTTTGAAGATGGGATTTGATAATGGAGGATCATTTGCCCTGAAGTTCATGCTGAATTTTCTTTCTACTTCTTTCTTTCTTTTTTTTTTTTTTTTTGGTGATTAAAAGAGTCATTGTGGTTCACTGGATGCTTTTGCCTCCAAGCCGAGAGGTTGCTAGGTTAAGTCCTAAACCATGCTGGAGGTTCACAGCCACTGAGAACGCATGAAGATGGCACCTCTACGTGTGTGCTCTGTGCTCACACCCCATCCCTCTCGCCCCGCTGAACCCAGCCCCTGCATCTCGTTGCCATCATTAACCAGGCTGCGGGCGTTGGATGTGTCCAGGCTGCATCCCTCGTAGCCCGTTATTACACCACAGCGCTCGTCATCCACAGGGGTCTGGGGTTTTGTACTCTGTCTCCTGGGGTCCTGTGAATCTGTGCAAATCTCAGCTTCCTGTCCTGGTTTTAAAGTTGAAGGTTTAGGATCGTGCTGTTGAGAAAAGCTTGGATCCCAGTAGCTCTTAAACCTTGGGGTAAAACTGACAGACCCCAGCTTGAAAGTTCTCGATCAAGTTCTAGATCACGTACTAGCTTGCTTGAAAGTTCTAGGTCAAGTTCCAGAGCACACTTCACCTCACTTGAAAGTTCTAGATCATGTTCTAGAGAATATTCTGGCTCGCCTGATAGTTCCAGACCAAGTTCTAGACTACGTTCAAGCTCGCTTGAAAGTTCTAGATCGTGTTCCAGATCACTCTGTGGCTCTAGATCAGTTTCCAGGCTGGCTTGGGGCTCCACTGGGTTCTAAGGGGGAAGGACCTACTTCAGGCAGATGTTTTGGCATCTCAGGAGGATTTGGAATACTTGCTGCTGATGAGAGCAGTCTGATTGGGGTCTTTCCTTTCTTATTTCCTTTTTTGCCTCCCATGCTTTTTTTCTTCTTTGGGGCTCTTTTGAGTTGAAAGCCCAGAGGACCATCCCATCATCTGCAGCTCTCCCAAGGTTCTAGCACGCTGGCTCACCCTGCTTCTCTGGATGTTCTTTTCACTGGAGGCAACACTGGAAACTGGTCCATGCAGATCCGAGGCTGTACCAGTGCTGATCCGAGATGCTCGTGTCCCCCGGTACTGCCCAGGGACAGCGTTTCTCTGGGATTCCCTTGGGATGCTGCAGTGCCCATCGTGGCCAAAGCAAACCTGCCAGGGGCTGCTGCAACATAGAGACCCCGCGCCCACCGAGATCTCATTAATAGATTTACTTATTTGAAAATCATTATCCAGGCAGACAGGCTCATAGATGTGGGATCCCAGGGGCAACTTGTTAGCAGCTGCTCTGTAGCTACATCAAGAGATTTTCTGACTGTACACAAAAGCCATTTAACAATGTCAGAAACCACCGAGAGGGATTAACTTAAAAGAGAAAAGGGGGAGGAAAAAAACCACATTAAAATATGTCTTGGAGCTTATCAGAGATGGAGACCCTCGGAGCAGAAAAACTAGCCAGGGAGGGGGGGGGACACAACATAGAGGCAATGGGTGAAGAATTTGGGGGCCAGCCCAAGGCGG
>NW_010109001.1:4413-6728 GCF_000699245.1 Pterocles gutturalis
ATTTCTGATTCATGTTTTTGCTTTGCCAGGGTATTTGTGCAGGTCTTTTATTTTTTTTTATTTTCTTTATTTTTTCTATTTGCTTTGAAGGCTTGGCCTAAAATCTTGCAGGTTTCCTGCTCTGACGTGTGTGCCGTACTGGTGTGAACACCGAGCTCTGCTAAGGGGTGAGTAGCCAGAGGATTTCCCTGTGGTTACTGGTACTGGGGCTGGTTACTGGTACTGGGACTGTGGTACCTAACCCCATAAACTTTAAAAAAATCTGCTCCCAGCAAGCACCCAGCACCTGCCTGCAGACACCAGGGACCCCTAAGGGAAGCAGCCGGAGAAGGAAGGTATGACACTGGTGACAGCTTTGGCAGGGAGCTGTGATAACAAATATCTCGAAAGGGAAGTGCTTCGGGGTCAAACAGCAGAGAGATGCTGGCATGGAACTACTGAGGGCGGCAGGAGCGGCCGTACGGTCATTCTGAGGAGACAATAACTCGCGATAAATGAGAGACCTTTGCAGAGTTACTCAGCCCAGCCTGAAAGAAGCTCATTTGCCTGTGCCGCGAGTTGTTAAAATTGGAAAAAAAAAAAAAAAAAAAGTCTTCAAAGGACATGAAAAAAAAAAAAAATTACAGTCCTGTCAAAAAATGTGACAGCTGCTAGCGCTGGAGGGAAAAGCCCTGATCAGGCAAAGCCTCACCCCGGCAGCTCGCTTTGGATGTGTGAGAAATGCCACGGACACGGCCAAGGCTTGCTGGGGGCCGGGAGTTTAACTGGTGTCTAAAGGTCAGCGGTGCTCAGCCGTCCAGGGCGAGCGATGGTCTCCCAACGCCGGAGGGGTCTGCGAAACCGCTGGGCTCTGAACTACCCCGTTGGAAGTGTCACAGCTCCCTTTTCCTCCCTTTTCCTCCCTTTTCCTCTTTCTTCTCCTGTTTCAGGCTCCTCCTGCAAGCAAATCTCAGAAACATGGCCCAAACGCATGCAGAGGTGTCAAAAAGCAAACTCTGCTAAGTCCTCATCAGTTTTTTCCAAGATTTTTGATTTTTTTCTTGATTTTTCAGAGGCTGACTGAGCTACTTCGCTTGTAAACTTCCTTCGGGTTTTTGGGAGTTCAAGTTTTTTTGGGAGCCCCAGGTTTACAATAGCTGTCTTGTAGAGCCTGGACAGCCCCCAGCGATTGATGGATTTTTGTCAGTTCAAGTTTATTTATTTTGTGCGCTGATTTGCCAAATAGTTTGGTTGAGTTTTCCCACGGCACCACCGGTTTCTTGGCCGGTTTCTCCACTTGTCAGGGCGGTGGAGCAGAGCAGAGCAACCTGGGCTAGTGGGAGGTGTCCCTGCCCATGTCAGGGGGTGGCACTGGATGGGCTTTAAGGTCCCTTCCCACCCAAACCATCCTGGGATTCTCTGATTCTATCGTTCTATGAATGCCACCTGGGAAGGTGCTGCTCCGTGCCCCTTCCCAGTGCACATTGTCCGTAGGAGGGATGCTCGGAGCGACCATCACTTGCCTTTTGGTGTCATCCTTCGAAAAGCCAACTGCCTTCTTCTGAACTTTATTAAACCTGCACATGGAAAGGAGGAGCTGAGATCCTCTGGGGCTCGTGTGGCACCTCCACCAGAAAATCCACTTAAAGAACTGACCGTACAGGGGCAAAAACATCAGAAAATCCTGTGAAATCCATTTTTTTTTTTCCCTCTTCACAGCTTTGAAAACAGATGGCAGGGTGGGGCTAGAAGGAGAGAACTAACAAACAGAAAATAGTACAAACACGGCGTAAATAATTCTTCCCTTCTCCTCTTCGCAAAGTGCAGGAGCAGAATGTCACAGCTGGTGGCTTCCACCTTGAACCGAGGTTGTTTCTGTGATTTACAGTTGAGCAGCGCTCGAGGAACACAATAAAAATTAATAATTAAAATAGCAAAAAAATAATCTGCCAGGCACGGAAATATTTTTAGCTGATTGCTGGAGTTTATAACAGCAGAGATGCAAGAATGGAGTCCTTCTTTGCGCTAAACCTCCACCGTGGGACAGTGACAAGGACAGAGCCTGGACCCCACGCTGCTCTTGGCTTACGATGGGGTCTCCCCACTGCAGCCAAACACTGCTTCCTCGTCCTTCACCCAGAAACCACACATTTTGGTGAAGTTTTTTGGTTGGCACAGGCAGAAAGTCTGACATTGGGTGTGCTTTGGGTCCCTGTGGCACCTCCTTCGTGGCAGGGGACAGCACAGGGACCCATTCCACCCTGGGTTTTCTAGTACAGCAGACAGGTTTTGAAGCATTCAAAGACCTGAGCAGGCTGTGGGCCACTTTTTTTTCC
>NW_010109002.1:0-1202 GCF_000699245.1 Pterocles gutturalis
GATGAAGAAGAGGAGGAGGAGGAAGATGAAGGAGGAGGGAGATGAAGGAGGAGGAAGATGAAGATGGAGGAGGAGGAGGAAGATCTAGGAGGAGGAAGATGAAGGGGGAGGAAGATGAAGGAGGGGGAGGAGGGTGAAGAAGGATGAGGACGGATGAGGAGGATTATGAGGATGATGAAGGAGGAGGAAGATGAAGAAGGAGGAGGAGGAAGGCTGAGGAGGATGATGAGGATGATGGAGGAGGAAGATGAAGGAGGAGGAAGGATGAGGAGGAGGAGGAGGAAGATGAAGGAGGAGGAAGGATGAGGAGGAGGAGGGGGAAGATGGAGGAGGAGGAGGAAGATCTAGGAGGAGGAAGATGAAGGGGGAGGAAGATGAAGGAGGAGGAAGATGGAGGAGGAAGATGAAGAGATGAAGGAGGAGGAAGATGAAGGAGGAGGAAGGATGAGGAGGAGGAGGAGGAAGATGAAGGAGGAGGAGGATGAAGGAGGTGGAAGAGGAGGAGGAGGAAGATCAAGGGGGAGGAGGATGAAGGAAGATGAGGAAGGATGAGGAGGGTGATGAGGAAGATGAAGGAGGAGGAAGAATGAGGATGAGGAAGATGAAGGAGGAGGTGGAGGAGGAAGATGAAGGCTGAAGGAGAGAGGAGGAGGAGGAGGGTTATAAGGAGGATGAAGGGCGAGGAGGAGGATGGTGGAGGAGGTGGAGGATGAAGGAGGGATGAAGGCCCCTGAGCACGATGAGGATGAGGAGGAGGAGGAGGGATGAAGGATGAAGAGGACGAAGGGGGAGGCTGAAGGCGGGATGAAGGCTTCTGAGGAGGATGAGGATGACGATGATGAGGAGGAGGAGGATGAAGGGGGAGGTTGAAGGTGGGATGAAGGCCCCTGAGGAGGATGAGGATGATGAGGAGGAGGAGGATGAAGGCCCCTGAGGTTGATGAGGATGAGGATGATGAAGATGAAGATGATGATGAGGAGGAGGAGGACAGAGGAGGAGGCTGAAGGCGGGATGAAGGCCCCTGAGGAGGATGAGGAGGATGAAGGAGGAGGATGATGAGGAGGAGGATGAAGGAGGAGGCTGAAGGCGGGATGAAGGCTCCCGAGGATGATGAGGATGACGATGATGAGGAAGAGGATGAAGGAGGGGGATGAAGGTGGGATGAAGGCTCCTGAGGAGGATGAGGAGGATGAGGATGAGGA
>NW_010109003.1:0-355 GCF_000699245.1 Pterocles gutturalis
GGCCCCAGGGGTGTGAAGTTGCCTCAGGGCACAAAAAAAGTGGCCCCAAGGGTTTGAAGTTACCTCAGGGCTCAAAATAGTGGCCCCAGGATCTCCTCAGGCATCAAAAAAGTGGCCCCAGGGGTGTGAAGTTGCCTCAGGGTCCAAAAAAGTGGCCCCAGGGTCACCTCAGGCATCAAAAAATTGGCCCCAGGGGTTTGAATTTACCTCAGGGCTCAATGTGGTGGCCCCAGGGTCTCCTTAGGGCACAAAAAAGTGGCCCCAGGGGTGTGGAATGACCTCAGGGGGTAAAAGAGGGGCCCCAGGGTCTCCTCAAGGCACAAAAAAGTGGCCCCAGGGGTGTGAAGTGGCCTCA
>NW_010109003.1:746-1814 GCF_000699245.1 Pterocles gutturalis
ATCCCATTTTTTGGGTCAAGAATCCCATTTTTGGGCTGAATAATTCAATTTTTGGGGCAAATAATCCCATTTTTGGGGTCGATAATCCCATTTTTGGGGCGAATAATTCTATTTTTTGGGTCGATAATCCCATTTTTGGCGTCGATAATCCCATTTTTGGGCTGAATAATTCAATTTTTGGGGCAAATAATCCCATTTTTGGGGTCGATAATCCCATTTTTGGGGCGAATAATTCTATTTTTTGGGTCGATAATCCCATTTTTGGCATCGATAATCCCATTTTTGGGCTGAATAATTCAATTTTTGGGGCGAATAATTCCATTTTTTGGGTCAATAATCCCATTTTTGGCATCAATAATCCCATTTTTGGCGTCAATAATTCCACTTTTGGGTCAATAATTCAATTTTTTGGGGTGAATTATTTTGGGGGTGAATGATCCCATTTTTTGGCTCAATAATCCCTTTTTTTGGGGTGAATAATTCCATTTTTGGGGTCGAGAATCCCATTTTTGGGCTCAAAAATCCTTTTTTTGTGGCGAATAATCCCATTTTTGGGGTCAAGAATCCCATTTTTGGGCTGAATAATTCAATTTTGGGGGCAAATAATTCCGTTTTTGGGGGCAAATAATTCCACTTTTAGGGTCAATAATCCCGTTTTTGGGGCGAATAATTCCATTTTTGGGGTTGATAATCCCGCTTTTGGGACAAATAATCCCACGTTTTGGGTCGATAATCTCACTTTTGGGTCAAATAATCCCATTTTCAGGTCGATAATCCCGCTTTTGGGGTCAATAATCCCGCTTTTGGGGACGATAATCCCACTTTTGGCATCGATAATCCCACTTTTGGGGTCGATAATCTCAATTTTTGGGCAAATAATCCCACTTTTGGCGTCGATAATCCCACTTTTGGCATCGATAATCCCACTTTTGGGGTCGATAATCCCAATTTTTCGGCAAATAATCCCACTTTTGGGGTCGATAATCCCATTTTTGGGGCAAATAATCCCAATTTGGGGTCAATAATCCCGCTGTTGGGGTCGATAATCCCACTTTTGGGGTCGATAAT
>NW_010109004.1:0-9037 GCF_000699245.1 Pterocles gutturalis
AACGGCAAGCCAACGGACTAGCCTGTGCCTTTATGCCCGAAGTGAAGCACTGAGCTTCTGAATGTTTTAATCCTTTTTTTTTTTTTTTTTTGCCTTTTAGTTTGAGTCATTTATCTCAATTAAAAAAAAAAAATTGTATGACCAGAGCCCCGCTCGTGAAAGCTTAGAATGATGGGGACAGTGATAGGAAATTTTCCTATTTAACTTTTTATTTTTTGTTTTCTTCCTCACATGAATCCTCTACATAAAAGGCCAGCTTTTCTGAGCAGCCTGTGTACTGCCT
The DNA here is from genome assembly GCF_000699245.1 of Pterocles gutturalis. NCBI lineage: Eukaryota > Metazoa > Chordata > Aves > Pterocliformes > Pteroclidae > Pterocles > Pterocles gutturalis. The sequence continues at coordinate 284 of NW_010109004.1, forward strand.
TATACCTACTCTTGACTAGTCAGCAACCAGGTTTTCAAATATGTTCAGACACCTTGTTTCCTGTCTTAGTTTTTGCTCCTCCACCCTATTTCACTGATGTTATCTCCTCCTAGATGTCCTTTACTTCTGACTAAGTTTCCAGGAGCCAGGATCTCCCTTTTACATGTCAGAAGAGATAGAACAGCATGCAGTCATTACAGGTGTGAGCAATTAGTATTTAAGCATGTCAAGAAAATCCCATTATTAGAAAGATCCCCTCCCAACCATAAATGTGATGTTGTTAGCAGTTTGAACAATGTTTCAAATGCTGTTAACATGTTGGATGAGTTGACAGAGTGAAGGCACACCTTGAAGTCAGAAAGACTTGAACATCTGAACCACAAGTGTCAGATAAGTCAAGACCATTGCCAAGTCTTGGCCAGCAAGTTATACCACAAACATACAAGAAACCACAAAGATTTTCCTCCATCAGTTGGTACATGCATTTTCTTTTGAAGCATCTAGTTCTGTTTTCAGATGCTCCTTGATGGGTGTGCTTTTTTTCAAGAATGGGTTTCATGAGCCAGAATGCTTCTAGCTAACATAACACATTGGGCTGGCAGGAACCAATAGGATTTTGAAACAGCATGTGTTTGTCCGTGCATGTGTTCTCCTGGGAAAATGAGATAATCAAGGAAACACTTCTCCTGTAACTGAAAGAAGTATTTGTATGAGGACAACAGGGCTTATCTTTTTTTCTTCTTTTATGAATGTTAGATGTAGCTACAAAAAAAAAAAAAAATCGTCTCTTTTTCTGATATGGATAATATTTGCAGGCTAGATTTTTCCTCAGAACAGATTTTTTTTAAACAAAAATGCAAATGTGATCGTGCAATGAGGTCGCCATCTAAAACGCAGCTGCTTTGCCATGACTTGTATGTGTCACGAAGGTGGGTTTGACATGATATTCTTACCAATTTGCTTGTCCACCAGCAAGCATTGTCCTGTTAACTAAACTGGATTTACACTGTGGGATAAAACAGTCGGGACTTTGTGATTTGTAACTGCCAGAAGTTTTTTTCAGATTTGATTTCAAATATCAGTCTCTGTATTAATGGAAGACAGTTTGTGTAGTGTCTATAATTTATTCAAGCATAAGTTCCCTTACCAAACATAGATACAGCAGCAAAACTACAGGTGTCAGCAAAGAAATGTCTGGTACATGATGTTTTCTGTTGATTTTCTTATCTCAGTTCCTTATTATGGTTGGTTTTGGTTTTTTTTTTTCCGTGGGAATAGACACCAAAATAACTGTTATCACTATGCAGCTGGTAAACATGTCCACAAAAAGCACATTTGGTACACTACAAACAGGACCACAGTTTAGCCTGCAGAACAAGGAGTGTGTGGTCTGTGGAAGGCCACCTGCTGTCTAAGTAGACCGAGCTAATAATGCAGTTGTATTTTCAAATGCTTGGAGGTACATGTATGTTTTGAAGGGAAAGACAAAAAGGTTTGCAGTAGTCATGTGAATCTGTTCCTCAAAAGGCTAAGAATAAAACTCCAGTGGATAGGTTTGACTGGGGTCAAAGATGTGACTGGAACTGGTATTTCCTTACCCTGTGGCAAAAGAGGAGTGATAGAGCAAGACATAAAGGAAATATTTGATTGAATACAGAGAAGGAGGAATAGCCCTTGCTATGGGTGTCATCATGAGCAAATGAGAGTGAAAAGAGAGGATTTTTGTGATGAAGGAAAAAGAAAATGTAAAAATGCATTGAAAGAAGAATAATGGAGAGGAGAGGAGAGGAGAGGAGAGGAGAGGAGAGGAAGGGAGGACAAGACTAATGCAGGGCTTGCTTCAGTATGATGCACAGGGGACATTGGAACAGGAAAGATTATGAAGTGGAGTCAGGGAGGTGAAAGATCATGTAACAAATGCCCATAATTAGTTGTGTAATAGATAAAAAGAATTTGACAATGCTACTGTTACTTACAGTAACAGGTTTACAGTTACATAGAGTAACATGCTTTCAGATGCAGTGAAGAAGAGTACCTGCAGGAAGCTAGCTATAGTAACTTGCTCCTCCGCTACCCCATCCCTGTGAAAGTGATAACAGCCCTTTATGCTGCAGCCCCTATAGAAAGTCAGGTGAGTGGAATTCAGCTCTTCCAGGCTCTCCACTGCACACCATGCAAAAGAAGTCCATCACTGCCTTATGTTCTTCACTAGTTCTCTGGCATCAAATTGTTAATCAGCTTTCTGCAACATTTTGAAGTAATTTTGTGGTGTGGTTGGACTAGAAAATATGGTTGATAGGCCAGAGCATAGGAAAATGTTCTGTGTCTTTAAGTCAATTAGAGTTGGATTTTTTGTCAGTTTATTTCCTGACAGGTTAATATTGTAGATACTTTTCAGCAGACCAAATCAGCCCATAGCTTGAGCAAACAATTTTTCAAAAGCTCAGACACAGTTGACCCCATTCTGCAAATTAAGGTATGACTCCATGAGTGATTTGGCCAAAGGTCACCCTGACAGCAGCCTATAGTCATGTAGTGAAGTCTGTCTGTGTCCCTTGGAGCTCCAGACAAATGTGCAGTTCTGAAGTTTTTGGTTAGCTCATGCTATCTCACTTGAGGATTTATTGTCATGCCTCACAGCCAGCAGTAGTGGCTATAATATATGTGATGCTGAATCAGCCACCTGGTTGAGGAGCTGTAAAACTCCTCTGTGTTATAACTCATGGAAAAGATAACACTAGCAGTACAGTATGCACTTAAATGCATACCAAACCCATGAAAACTTCCTGTTCATCTCCTGATTAAAACAAAAAAAATTAAAAAAACCCAAAAAACAACACAACATTGATTTAAAGGGATGTACTGTGTCAGCTAAACTAATAGGATTTGGTTGAAATATATGTGGCTCTAGAACTCTACAGAAGACAGGGCTTGTCTAAGGAAGTGGTCATCTAAACTACACGGCCACATCCCCAGCAAGGTCAATAGCGTTGGTCATGGTGCTGCCACTCACTTCAGTGAGAGCCCAAATTTTACCTAGAAAAGAAGAAACATAGATGGTAGAGCCAGGAGAACTAGCATCTGATTGTGGCTGACTAGCTGCATCACCTTAGTGACACTGTGTCTCTGTGGCTGAGGTATAAACCTTGTCTTCTTTTGCCTGTTAGTATGCCAACAAGATCTGTAACATAGGATATTATTGTTATCATGATAATAACAGTATAGCAACAAAGGGGAATCTTTTTGCCAAAAAAAGGTAGAAACAGGACATGAGTAACACATGATGTAATGCTAATGGTGTATGCTAGGCCTGCTATCCTTTCTCTTCAAGCAATGATTGCCTATGTCCTGCTGGCAAAAAGTCTCTGGAATGTGCTCTGTTTTACATATGAAATAAAAGTAATCCAAAAAACTGAACAAAAAAATACAACTATTCACCACCAAGCAAAGAATCAGTACCCTTCACTATGTCCTGATCTCAGCTAAGGCCAGTCTCAGGACTTTTTAGCTTCTCTGCTGTGCCAGTGTCTGCAGGTGCAGAAGAAGCTGGGAGGGAGCACAGCCCGCAATTACTAGCCTAGGATTCGACCTTAGGTTTAGGATTGAGAGACAAATTGGCCAATAATATATTCCAGATCATGCACATCATGCCCAGTATATTATGAGGGGCTGTATGGAAGCTCTCTCTCATGGTCAGCTTTCAGTCTCTGGGGCTCTCAGGCTCTTCTCTTTTCTGCGATTGTGGTTTTGGGGCTTTCTCTGCTCCAGGATTGTTATCCAGGAATGGGCTGAGCCTTGGTCATCAGGTGGTGAGCAGTTGCGCTATGTATCACTCATTTGTATATTTATATATCAATATTACTATTATTATTGTCAGTTTTATTGTAGTTCAGTTATTAAATTGTTCTTAGACCAGGAGTCTCTTTTCCCCTTACCCCTTTAATTCTCTCCCCCGTCCCTGGTGGGGGGGATGGGGGAGGAGGGGTGATTGAGCAGCTGCATGGTGTTCGCTGCTAGCCAAGTTGGTTAAACCACAACAACCTCCCTTTTAAATGGCAGCTGACAATATTGTCAGGCAAAAGTGAATCTGGAACCATGAGGGAACAAGGAACTCTTGAAGGGACAAGCAATGGTGTGGCACTGGAGCAAAAGTGGGGCACCTTCACCACAAAATCCATCATCTTGTGAAACTCCACCAACACTCCATGTTGCTAGTGCAAGCCACATAAAAATATTAACAAACATGGCAATTTGCATAGCAGCATTACAACATCAACCTAATTTTACAGGTACAGGTGTCATAAACAAGTTTCCTTCATTCTCATAAGAGTTCTGTTTGGATTAATTTAATGGAACTTCATTGCTATAGCAGGAAAAGTAAAAATTTCCAAAATGACAGAAGTCACACTCTCTGACATCTGTCAGGAGGGAAGTGAAACAACTTCTCAGCAACTCCAGTGTGGAGCTACCTGATAAATTTGGATTTGATTCCCTCTGTAAAGTTGACTCAGAAGTGTCCTCCAGGCTTGCCTCAACTATTCATCTTTGTGTGTCAGCTCACGCAGCCCTTCCAAAGCCTTGGCGAGATGCCATCACTCTCAGAGATGCTGGAGAGCTGCAGTGGATAAAAATAACTTATTACTTAACAGCTGACACTGGTCGCAGTCACTGCAGGTGAGTTGCAAACAATTTCTCTGCAAAGATCCACTCACCTCTAGAAGAAATATGTCTAAGCCTACAGTTTCTTGCTAAAATTATCTGCTATCCCTTTCCAGTGGTCATTTCTGCCTTCATGGCATTATTACAGGGCTAGCATCCCCATGACTGATGCACTGGAAGCCAATAATTATCTCTCTGGGGGAAGGCAACGATTGTAGGACACAGCCTTGTTTCTAAACTCTGGCATCTCTGGTGCATGTTTATCCATTTGCAATCTGAAATAGTGAGGCTGGAATGAGTCTGGGCGGCTCTGCCAAGAACAGGCAGAGTGCTAGTGACTTAGCCTGTCCCAAGCCCTGCGGGTGCCTGTGGGACAGCAGGCAGGAGCATGGTGCCTGCTTTGAAATGCAGAGGAAAGACAGCTCAGCCTTGCCACCCTGGGTGATGCGGCTGTCAGATGGCTGGATAGTCCTGATGTCGCTCTGTGATTACATTGGAAGGAAAACGCTTTGTGCATTTTGCTGCTCAGATGAGAGTTTTGCCAACGCAGGAGTTCTGTGTCAGCATCTACTGCAGCTGAGTAGGTTGGTTCGGCTGGTGTACAGCATGCCGTCAACAGCTTTGTGAAGCACTCACATTCCCTGGCAGGGGCTCAAGAAGCATTTCCAGCAACCTCCAATTACAGTATTAATTACAAGAGACTATCAAGTTCTCCAGAATAGGCCCCAAGCTTCCTTTTGCATGCAAACTAGCAAGGACTTTCTTGTCCGTGCAGGTAGAGCTCTCTTCAGAATATCAGCCTGTTTATACAACACTCATCACTGTCAACTTCCCTTAATGACACCTTAAAATATTGTTGTGCATGCAGAGCACATGTCTTTCAAAAACAAAATGTCAAGTTGAGTGAACTGCCAATCTGGAGGTTTTGAAAGGATATTTTAATGTTAATTTTGATTAGTGGCTTCTTTCTACTTCCATCCCATACACGGTCTTTTATGTGATAGTCTAGAGTCCTAATAATATAGACACAGCAACACCTTAAAGAGAAGCATCAGGTGGCTTAACCAGGTTGCAGATTGCAGCGCTAACTGACAGAAATTAGCAGATTGTCTTCAAGCAATATTTGTGTTTCACTGCGGAAAACTTATGGCAAGAAATGCCCATGCTGGCATGAAACTAGGCTTTCCTTTCGCTGGCCAAAAAGCAGATTATTTTGATGCTTTACTAGTGAAGTGATTGCTGATCCACTGCTGATATAGGGAGCTCTGAATATTAAGTGGCCTGAATCTCTTCTCGGTCTCTTCAACTTGGATACCTGAAGACTTGAAGACAAAATTAAGTATTTATAGTGGGATACATCTCACCAGTCTTCTACCATCTAAAAGTCAGAGGTGAAGTCCATAGCTAACTATTGTAACAAAAGAGGGAAAGAAAGGCACTTCCAGAAGGCAATTCATCCTAAGATTCCTACCTAGTTGTCTCCACAGGTTGCATAGAAAACTTGTATGATGGACCATTGACTAGACACTTAATTTTTTTTACCCCTATTGGTCTGACTGTGGCTTTTGACTTCTCTGCAAATAATATTAAGAGTATGCCCCAGCTTTGGTGCTGCGGAAATCAAATACTGTGTTTGAAAGCTGGTGTGTAACTCCAGACTCTTCTAATACTCATGGGGAAGGGGGTAAAAAAACTAGGATGTTTGATTCTACAATTAGATAAATAAAATTTCTTATTTTCACAGTAAAATGATCCATTTGGTGCCTGTAGGCATGTGACATATCATTCAGATGCATCTCATTTTGGGTGACATGGATTTGCCAGTTGCAAAGGTAGAACTGCTCAAGGGCTAGTTTAATTTTTGCAGCTGAATCAGAAAAACTTTTAGATTTTAATTCAATGGTGCAGTCTAGTTCATACCTGCTTCTTCTGTTTCCTCTTCTTCTGTGTTTCCTTTCTTTAATAGTTTTGTTACCCCCTCTCCATCTTCCCATGCAAATCCACCTCTCAGAGGTATGTGTTTCATTCTGTCAGAGATATGCCTACTTGGGATGCATTACTGACCTTCTCAGATACCAATATTAATCCAATTTTCTTTTAGCATGATGAGATTTGGACACAATTTCTATTATCAGTAGTGGAGATATTATGCCAGCACACCACCACAGGGATATCGATTTGTGTTTGATTCATTGACATTAATAGTTGTTTTACAAGAGACTTGAATGTGAGCAGGAATACGTGTGTTGAGGACTGTTTCTCTGAAGTGTCAGGCACTGGCTTGAAGATCTGCTTAAGTGCTTGGTGATTCATGGCCAGAGTTTCTGTTTTAACAGTTTCCTTTCTTGTTTCAGTCACTGAAGTTAACAGAAGCACTCACGGATGTGTATTGCAGCATAAATTAACTTCAGCTGAAGAAACAAGATGGTTTCGAAGAAAGAGGAAAGACAACTCTCACTGCATCAATCAGAGAGGAAGGACACATTGCCTTCCTGAATTTGGAGGAAGAGAATCAGAAATAATTCCCTCCTCATCACTGTCTCAGCCCCATTCTGCCTCATTTTCCTCCAGATGGCTAAAGGCCCAATCGATGGGCAGTTCTTTAATATGCAGCTCCCACAGAGTCCTCTCTTTGCAAATGTGAAAGTGGCTTAGCAAATATCTAGCTTTTCTAAGGAGAGCTTATGGTGTATATTCGAGTAAAGGATTAAAAAAAAAAAGTCATTGGTTTAATGGGTAATTTCCCTTGAAAATGGTAAACTTCAAATTAAATGGCAAAAAGCAATTAATTATTGAAATTATAATATCCTTGTAAAGGTTAAAGGGTAATACAAATGAAGTTCCTGTGAGCACATTAATGGAATTACTATCTTCCCCCTTGTAAGTGGCAACTGTAATGACCTTGCTAATTAGCTTTTTCATCGGGAAAAGGAATATTGAAATATGCAGTTATACTGCAGAAGCACAATCTATGACTAGATTATTTTGCTACAACATAATATAGAGAGAGCCCTTTTACATGCATTAAGAGCTCTTCCCAGAACATGCAGCTTTTGGTGGAAACAGGAAACGATGCATTTGAATGACATAAGAAGAACAACTTGTAATTTGGAAGGATAACACGGGCCAAAGCCAAAGATTAACACAGACACACAGACCAAGATACGTGTCTCTTCAGCTTGCTGTAGCTTCCCTGTGAGCACTAGGCATGGCCAGAACATGATTTAACCCACTGTGGCTGAATAGATGCCTGCTGCTCCCTGTGCACAGTGCAGGGCAGGGGGCCCAGGGTCAACAGTCCAATCTGGGTCTCAAGTACTCCCTGTGCAGTATTTTTAATATGTGGCAATATAGGTATATATGTATAATACATAAATGCATACCCAGGTAGGTATATGAATGCTATATATGTAATAGATTTCATATGGGCAAACCTTTCAGAAAGAGAGCTTTAAAAAATGAGCTAGGTTCTTTGCCCACTGAGAACATGTTTCGGACATTGATACGCCGGAAAGTGGGTACTGCTTGGGTTTCATCTGACAAGAGCTGGCATTATATTTTTTATGTGAATGAACCTGTGTGAGATTTCGGAGGTTCCAGCTTCACAGAGTGCCTGAGATCTGTAAGAACCTCAGGGTATGATGGGGAGGAAATGAGCTTCCACTTGTAAAATGAATTGGCCTTTGTCCCCAGAAAGAGGATTTTCAACTTTCCTTTCTAAAAACCCCAGAAATCATTAGCCTCATCCTTGGGAACGTGAGCTAACAGGGTGACCTAGATGCAAATGATAGCTAGAGCGCGGGGGGAGAGGCAGATCAGCTCCAGCTCTGCAGCAAAAGGCTGGGGGGAGGAACACGACCATGCCTTGCGTCCCGTTCACAGACACACAGAGTTTATGCAAACTGTGCCACTGAGGTCACCGTTGTTCTGCAAGTGTGTCTCATGAACCTCCAGATAGTGGCACCAGGGTGGCTCCAAATCAACGCAAATTTTGTGGACAACAAGCAAGCTCTGCTCTCTGCACCCACTTTTCACGCACACGCCCTGCTCTATCTGCAGCCCGCATCATACACTTCGGGGCGGGGGGCAAGGACT